>NC_074682.1:36194145-36372434 GCF_029448725.1 Salvelinus fontinalis
AACTTAATTAAAAAAAAATCTCAGTCGAAACTACTCTCGCATATGCGCGCGCGCGCACACACACGCCATCGCAAGCTAACACATGTACACAGGCGCGTGCACATACACGAATAAGGAATACATACATAGGGAGCATTTACGCGCACGCACGTACACACACGCACACACACACACGCACACACACGTCACCTCTTGCCAATCTGCTCCTGCAACGCATATTCTTTGTTGTACAGTACTATCCCATAGCAACATAATAACACTCCTGTTCACAAAGGTATAAAGAAGATTCAGTGTGTGGATGAATTAAATCAGACAGGCCTTTAGCAATAAACATTCACAATAATGAATTAGCCTAAATGTGGAATTTAATTATTGAGAGAAATAAATGCCATCGCTAGACAAGCATGCTCTATTTAAATTATTTGACTTGAGTCCAGTCTCTTGTAATTAAAAAAAAGATTGGACCTTAAAGAAGAGCGGGAGTTATGTTTCTATACCCCTCGCGGTTGAGAAAACATGATTAGGGTTTATAACCGCAATACAGTGTGATCGAATTATTCAGTTCGAAAAAGCTTGACCATATTGCCCTCTTAAATCGATGCATATGTTTTTCTTCGGTGTGAGTTACATGGTTTCTAAACGGATTAAAAAGCATGATTTATGTTGAAAAAAGAGGATTAGGCGGGCCTAATCCAGTTGTTAAAATAGAGTCAAGAAAACGTGTTTGGGTGACTTTTAATTATATTATTTATAATAACAACAAATAGATAGATAGGGAATGCTTTAGCCTAATATGAATGGACTGAATGTTGATGTACTGATAATATGAAGGCCCATAACACAATGATATAATACTTCCAAATAGGAAGTATTGCGTTAATCCAGTTTGACATAAAATAAATCCTAACACAGGCTTGTTTGAAGGCTACAGGCTGGCAGGAAAACTGAACACAAGAGTGTGCGACACACACACACACACACACACACACACACACACACACACACACACACACACACACACACACACACACACACACACACACACACACACACACACACCTATTTTCTCATTAGAGTTGGAATGACACGAAAATGCAAAGGGTTCACTGTTGCTTATGGCAAGAGAAGCCTCCTCTTATTGCTAATGCTAGCCATAAAAACAAGTTATGTATATATTGTTGTGGATAGACGGGCATGACTTTTGGGGCTTCTCCATCAAAAAGCTAACAGGTCTAGGCTACATTTGATAGCGTGTGAGGTTGCCCGATATATGCAACGTTTTAAAATAATTAAATTAGACCTGGTGCACAAAATTCGAGAAACGTATTCGAAGAGGCAAGAAAAGTCTTATATTGGCACAAGAGGCTTTTATTCAGTAATTATTCTTTCGGCAGAAGGGGGGGGGGGGGGGGTTATGGCAGTTTTACAGCGAAAGAATGTCTTAACGCCTGTGTCATAAAACAGAAGTCATTAAACCAGACAAATGACGGATTCTAGTCTATACTCTTCTCCTGCATGCACTGTGTGTATCCGCGTGTGGGAAATCCTCGCCCATACAAATAAATTAAATGCACTAGTGAATGGAAGGCTTTAGCGTTAGAGCATGGAAAGAAAACACACTTTAATTCAAGACATTTAGTGGTGCCTTTAAAAAAAACGTGTATTACTACAAAGAAGGCTACAGGCCTAAACCTTACAGCATAAAATGCAACAGCAAGAGAGCAACATTTATTGCTAGGCTAAGTTACAGTATTGCAGTGCAACATTAGTAACTGTAATATGTTGATGAAATTTGTTGATGAAATAGCGAAGCCAGTGTGGAGATGGAAAATATGAATCATTGTCGGAATAGGTCTATTGTAGGACAATGCAATACAAAATAAAGAATGAAAAAATAATATAGCTAACATCTTGATTTTCAAATATCCACTAAACATATTTAATATGTGTTTCAAATGGGTCTGTGGCGTTTTGTCTTGGCCTCGATATCAAACTCAGAATATTAGACTTCCACACAAACAACGTAGGTCTATCTAACGTTATTTGTATGACAAGACATTGGTAGACTATTCTTTTTGGAGTAACATGGGAAAGATAAAACCGACTTTTATGACAAGTTTGATGATTTCGATTGATATCCACATAGCCTAATCAATCTTACTCTGCCTTCCAAATAAAAGTTCAGCACTCAGTTTAATCGAACTAATGAGCTCACGGGTCTGGCAGAAGTTGTCGGATACAAACGTGGTGTTCCCCAAACAGCCTTTGATCTCTAAATCCGAACGCTTTTAAAAGGCTATTGCTTTAATGCGGGCCATATGACAAACGCAGCAGTTGGAATGCAGTAGGATGTTATCGGTGAGCCTTTCTGTAAATTGAATAGAGAACTTTACATGGAACCTTTTATCTCTGTAAGCCTTGTTTGTCATGCAACTTTACATAATTAATACATCTATTAATTGATCCCCCAACCCCCCCTCCTCATACACACAATAACATTTGAACCAGACAAAAAACGAATCGGACTAAAACCATGTCGTCCTGATAATGTCACGTTCCTGACGTTATTTCCTTTGTTTAGTCTTTGTTTAGTTGGTCAGGCCGTGAGCTGGGTGGGTATATTCTATGTTTTGTGTCTCATTGGTTTAGGTGTGTCTGATTGGCCTGATATGCTTCTCAATCAGAGGCAGGTGTTTTACGTTGTCTCTGATTGGGAACCATATTTAGGTATGCTGTGTTCACTGTTTGTTTGTGGGTGATTGTTCCTGTTCATTGCGTTCTTTGTTTTCACTAGGTTCACATGTTCAGGTCTGTAGCGTTGTTGGTTTCATTTCTGTTTATTGTTTTGTTCGTGTTTAATAAGTGTTCCAATAAATATGGAAACGTACCACGCTGCGATTTGGTCCTCCTCTCTTCCACCTAACCACGAGCATTACAGATAATGTTAAAATGGTGTTCTATGGCAGACACAGCAAGTCTAACAAAGCCTTAGAAGCATACAATAGTAGCAAAATGATGCATTCTAAAACAAACTATTGCAACTCTAACTCTGTCTTATGCGCCAGTAGCACGAAGAGAATAGGTTAGTAAATAACTATACTACACTAATAATAACAATTATAGTATCAGGGTTATGGGTTATATTCAATATTACTGGTCTAAGATTAAATATTATATAAAACCATCATTAAATTACAATATTATCTTATATGGGCAAAACAACCCTAAACGTAGGCTATTTAAAATAAATTAAGAAAAGCAGCTGTCCAAAATGATCACATAAGTTGGCTACAATAGTCTCTCTCACATAATAACGATAAGGCTTTTGTTTCAATGCACTTTCATATTATTATTGTAGAACATAATTATTCAGAATATTTCTAACATTTTAATAAAGCACAAAGCAGAATGTGCAACATAGCCTTCAGAATGTTAGGGACAATCGCCTACCAAAGAGATTCAGGCCTACATTTGCGATATGCCCAATAGTCTCTAAATACTTTGAACCACTTTTTTTGTAGTTTCAAAGATTTGTATCACCAAATAAAGCAACATATCGAAGGCCTACACCTGTAAGTATAAAGCTTTTAAAAGTGACTTTACCCTATGCCATTCTCTAAAACCCTCAGCAGTTTTTAGAAATGTTCTGATTAGGTGCCAGTGAAGGTGACAAGACAAGCGCATTACCAGTTAACTTTCTCCTGCAACCCCCTACCTGCTTTAACAGCAAAATAAATTAACATTAAACTGATATGAAAACAACCACAGTATAGACAGAGTGCGCCTAAAGAAAATCAATGGCTTTTATAGTAGGTCCGTGCATTTTAGGTGCAGCGTTTTGGGTTTCAACCAAATATTACGCACAGGTTCTGTCTAGACGCCCAAAATGTTATCGTGGCATGAAATTTGCTGACTCGAATAAATATTTAGTCTTAATGTTGTACTTGATTTTCATTTTTCATATTGAGCTTGAGTAGCTAGAATGTTTATGAAATGTTGTAGTCTAGTAGGCTATTCACACGTAGGCTAGAGGCCTACACATCTGTTGTCTATGATTCAATTCACTATAGGCCAGGCATGCATGCCAGCCTTTTGTGATGAAAGATGTTCACTTATAGGCCTACAAAGAGTTTCCTCACTTGTTGACTATGCATCCATAAAATGTTAATCCCAAACAAAGCCAAGCGACACCTGGCTCTCACTGTAGAGAACCGGGAAAGCAGCAACAACAGAAGCTATAATAATACTAATAATACATCTTCAATAGAAAGAAGTCTACAACCCTCAATGTTGGCGAGGAATGGCACTTTAGTACGGTAAAGCCATTGGGTTGTTGGTTGCTGCAGTGTGGTCACAAAGTTTTTGCCACGTGTCATATAGGTTCCTAACAGTGAATCTTTACAATAGGCCCTACTATGACACAATATATGTATGGCGCATTACGAACAACACCGCGTGCAGCTTACTGTGGGCTATCCAAACAACATAATTTTGT
Organism: Salvelinus fontinalis; assembly: GCF_029448725.1. Classification (NCBI taxonomy): domain Eukaryota; kingdom Metazoa; phylum Chordata; class Actinopteri; order Salmoniformes; family Salmonidae; genus Salvelinus; species Salvelinus fontinalis. The sequence continues at coordinate 36,198,641 of NC_074682.1, forward strand.
TATTTTGTCCTATATTGTGTCAAAGCTAACATTTAATTAGATAAAACAAAAGTGACTGAACGCACCCTACTGACATAGACCTACTGTATGTATGTTCTCGCATTATCCATCACACAGTAGTATTGCCAGTGACAGGATTTTGAGGTGCTGCGATCTAACACTAGATGGCAGTGTTGACTGTAATACATATTAGGTGTGGGAAAAGAGGTAATCAAAGTTTGAGCCTGAATTTGTAGTCTATTGCCAAATGCTGTGCATGACAAACACACGTTTGATTTTATATTGCTGTGATGCGTTATTGACTTACGCGTCGATCACACCGACAGTGCATTTGCATTTTGTTACACCAGAATTACATTCATTTCCAATGAAAAGCTGCGTTTGCCTTGCAGCATTGCGTTGCAGAGGAAGTTGCAGTGCGTTCGGTGTGGTGCATACATTGGATTTATCGAATGTATGCGTCAAACTGTCTGAGTAGACGGTTTGACAGAAATGGTAGCAGAAAGTGCATTTTTAACTTTTGTGGCGTACATATCCAGATGATGCTGCATACTATTTTGCACAATACACTGTCGGTGTGTTCGAAGCGTGAGGCTATCCATTGTGTAACTAAATAAAGTGTTTGCGTTGGTGATCCATGATGATGAAGTGTGTATTTATATATATATGTGTACATTATACACAATACACATTAGTGTACAGGCTGATTTGTAGATTATACACATTATACATTAGTGTACCAGTTCAATAAACAAAACGAATACTTAAACAATGTTATAATGATGACACCACCACAACCGTCAGCACAACCAACCATCAATGCTAACTTTGTTTTGCCTGCTCATGTTGCAATATGGTTCAGATAAGTAACTAACTGAACAATGGGTCTTTGATTTACGCATGTGGAGCAGCTTTACCTAACTGTATAATATCATTGTAAGGTTTATAAGAAAGGCTACAGCTTGGCCCATCGCAATACATTGTCACACAGAGACATCGGTCCTAAACATTAAAGCCAAAACAATAACCTTGGCCTGGTAGTAAGGTATGGTTAGTAATGAAATAGATGTTCCCTTTTTTAACATCGAATGCTTGACTGGGTATCATAATGTATCACACTGGATATTTCATGTACATACAATTCAAGAGTTAAATAAATGAAATAGCTCAAATTTGATCGGAACCATTACAGTAAATCATGCCAGGCATAAATGCACCAACCAGCAGGCTCTATACCCCACAGGTACCAGTTATATTACATGGTCTGGTACAAGAAGCGTTGTCACAAGCTAGTCCTGGTGATGCACACAGGCCCTCTTGCCTATTTCTGTCAGAATCAAAATGATTGCTCACGTGGGTTACAGCGAGCTACTACTAATATCAGGAATAGTTCCCCAGTCCCACTTGTAGATTAATTGCAGAATATATAGCTTGCCCTATTACTAAATTTACAAACACAGGCTCAGGTCCTAAAAAGGCAACTTACCTGCACTAACCAAAATTCTAGAACAAGATAAAGCCTTTAGACGATCAATTATTTTATTACAATGACAGAGTGTGTAGCTTATTACTAAACAATAATATATACACTATACCTTTATTTTGTGCATTTGATGTTTACACAAACAGGTCTAATGACGTTACAATAGTTATACCTATATCAGGGGAAAACATTATGTCCATAGACCATAGACCTACAGTGTCAATACAAGTATACATTAAGATGCATGATTTGGTAAACTTCTGCATTTTTCCCCCGTTAATAAGCAAAATACATGTTACATATTTAAATACATCCAAAGGCCACAGACCATTCGATTAATTATAAACCAATAAGGAACGCAGAAACCCAAACTTACCCACGTTCTCCTTGCTGCTACAGTGACGTACATCCACTGGTCCAGCAGCTACCAGCGCTGGAGGGAAACCAAGGAGACCGAGGAACCCAACTTGTTAATATCCAATATGTCGCTTGTATTCTGTTCAATGCTGTAAAACGAAATTAAAGGTATTCAGGTTCTGAAGTATCACAATCCACAACCTGGATCCGAGTAATCTACTCAGGTTCCACTTCCACTAACAGCGATGAGCGCGAAAGGGGAAGAGAGAGAGAAATAGAGAGAGAGAGTGAGGGGGAGCACTGGATAGGGACGGAGAGACACAAAGCGAGAGAGGGAGGGGAGAAGGAGTAGCAGTCAAATGGAATGGCAAACATGTAGGTGTGCTGCAAAAGAAAACACATTTCTGTATAGAACGCGGGAAATGCTGTCGCTTAAACGGCCAGGTCGTGTACCGATTGAGAAAGATAGTAATCAGGGGGAGACAACAGTATAAAGTTCATGTTCATGGAGAGAGAGTCACATGTCAAGTTACAGCCAATCCAATTTCCGATTCAGTCGTAAAGTTTTATTACTCAGCTGTAAATTTTCCACTAAACAACCAGGACTGCGTTGCGCCTCCTTCCTGCCTGGCCGACCCGTTCTCTATATCTTTCATTTTGCATAAGAACACTTCACTATCCATGGAATAAGGTCAACAACTCCAGAAACTCACATCTCATTCAGTATGTGTCGATGAAAGCTAGTCTACTTAATAATTTGCTTATTCGTTCCATACTGATGTGCCTCCCTTTACGCAATTGTAGAGTCCTATATGCCAACTTACATTTCCATCGATAAATATAGTTCTGTTTTTCTTTGCTTCTGCATCTGAAAACATCAGTCACATAGCCTACATTTTAGTCAGGGCGTAATACAGCATTTACACGGCGGATGTATCCAGCAGATGCACCAACCACTCCTCCACATGCGCAGTCATGCGGGTAAACATAGCGTCACCAAACATGTGCGCGCGCATGCTGTACCTTCATCCTAGGTCAGCAGGAGCAGCTCATTCTGTACATGATGGAAATCAGCTATAAAATATATCTATAAAACATGTTTTAGACCTTTGTTTACATGAAAACATATATTTCCAAGACAGAGACACATTCATGTTATCAATTGATTTGACGACAGGATTAGATTGTCTAACTCTGCCAATAGAAATAGCCCAATTGATTTGATTATAATCCCATTGAGTACATTGTAAGATGGTCTGTATACCATTTTAAAATATTTTTGATGACAGCATAGTTTGCTTATTAATGTGAGACCGCCCTGGTATTCGTTCCTGTCTTCATTCTCTACATGTTGTTGGCTATGTGAGCATATTGTAATACCCTATGATATGCTCGTAAAGGTCCAATGCAGCTGTTTAATACTTGCTGTTACTGGCAGAGAGGTTTGGAACTATCTTTCTTATTGGTCTATTAACTAATTTACAGCATGGTGATGTCACCATGGAAGGCCAAAACTCCATCCCACCAAAACAGGCTGAAATTTCATGCGGTCTTTTCAAACAGCTCTAAAACATGAAACACACCGAGAATCTCACTGCAGATAAACTGCCGATAGGTACTTATCACAGTGGGAGGCTGTACCTTCTCTTGCCAGAACAAAAGCAGTACTTGCCACGTGCAGACACGTTAGTGACGAACCAACACAATGCTTGTCAGTGGCCACCAACTTGACTTTGAGCCAATTGGAGAGCATGAACTACCACTTGAGGGAGCCCCAAAAAAAGGATAAAAGAGGGTGTTTTCTCCATACATCCATGGATGAGCCAGTCACACTTCATATGCAATGTAGGCTATGGGATGGTAGCTAGCTAAGTGCACAGACACAATGTACACAACACTAAATACTTCCTACAAGCTAGTGAACCACTGTAGCTAGCATTGACATTATAATTAAATCACAATGGATTAGCTAGTTTCCATGAAACAGCTGCCTGTGTTAGGTGCCAAGTTAGCTAGCTAGTTATGTTGTGCTAGTGAATATGCAAACGTTTGCTAGCTAGCTAAATATTTGTCTATGGACTGGCACTGGCAGTATGGGATTATGGCGAGTGAATTAAATTGTTTCTTTGTCTTCTTGCTAGGTAGTTAACTAGCTGTGGCCATCTGGCTAGTATCAACAAAAGGCGTTCTACAAAATAGAAACATTAAAGCAGATAGCTTGGAATCTACCATAAGCAATACGCACGGATATGCATTAACTTCTCTGCGCTACGGATCCCTTTAGCGGGATCATTTTCCTAAACAACCGCTGAATTGCAGGGTGCAAAATATTACTAAAAATATTTATAATCATGCAATCACAAGTGAAATATACCAAAACACAGCTTAGCTTGTTGTTAATCCACCTATTGTGTCATATTTTGAAAATATGCTTTACAGCGAAAGAAATCCAAGCTTTTGTGAGTGTATCAATCAATGCTAGAACAGTTAGCCCCAAATTAGCATGGTCACGAAAGTCAGAAAAGCAATAAAATGAATCGCTTACCTTTGATAATCTTCGGATGTTTGCACTCATGAGACTCCCAGTTACACAATAAATGTACTTTTTGTTCGATAAATATTACTTTTATAACAAAAAAACGCCATTTGGGTTGTGCGTTATGTTCAGAAAACTACAGCCTCGTTCCGGTCCTGAAAGGCAGAAGAAAATTCCCAAACGTATCAGATTCAAAAATATTACTAAAAATATTTATAATCATGCAATCACAAGTGAAATATACCAAAACACTTAGCTTGTTGTTAATCCACCTATCGTGTCAGATTTTGAAAATATGCTTTGCAGCGAAAGCAATCCAAGCTTTTGTGAGAATCAATGCTAGAACAGTTAGAGTTATATTAGCTTGGTTAGCTTGGTCACGAAAGTCAGAAAAGCAATAAAATGAATCGCTTACCTTTGATAGTCTTTGGATGTTTGCACTCACTAGACTCCCAGTTACACAATAAATGTTATTTTTGTTCGATAAATATTACTTTTATAACAAAAAAACGCCATTTGGGTTGAGCATTATGTTCAGAAAACCAAAGCCTCGTTCGGTTCGACGAAAATTCCAAAAAGTATCCGTAATGTTCGTGGAAACATGTCAAATGATTTTTATAATCAATCCTCTGGTTATTTTAAAAAAAACATAATCGATAATATTTCAACCGGGCCGTAACCTATTCAATAAAAGAGAGAAAGAAAATGGAGAGCTACCCCTCTCGCGCGCAGGAACTAATCAAAGGACACCTGACTACTTTTGAAAGATCTCGCTAATTTTTCAAAATAAAAGCCTTAAACTATGTCTAAAGCCTGGTCACAGCCCGAGGAAGCCATTGGAAAAGGAATCTGGTTGATACCCCTTTAAATGGAAGAAAGACGGGCAAGGAAACACAGATTTAAAAAAAGCACTTCCGGGTTGGAGTTCCTCAAGTTTTCGCCTGCAGAATCAGTTTTGTTATACTCACAGACAATATTTCGACAGTTTTGGAAACTTTGGAGTGTTTTCTATCCTAATCTGTAAATTATATGCATATTCTACGATCTGGACCTGAGAAATAGTCAGTTTACCTTGGGAATGTTATTTAAAAAAAAAAATAATCTGACCCCTAGCGTCAAGAGGTTAACCTGTTTGGCGTGCAAGCCCGACGTCGGTACACTTATGACAACAGCCACTTCAAGTGCAGGGCGCGAAATTAAAAATATATTTTTTTAAAATATTTAACTTTCACACATTAAGTCCAATACAGCATATGAAAGGTACACATCTCGTGAATCCAGCCAACATGTCCGATTTTTAAAATGTTTTACAGGGAAGACAAAATTTGTAAATCTATTAGCTAACCACGTTAGCAAAAGACTCCACTTTTATTACTCCATCAGTTTTTGACTCCATCAGTAGCTATCACAAATTCGGCCAAATAAAGATATAAATAGCCACTAACCAAGAAACAACCTCATCAGATGACAGTCTGATAACATATTTATTGTATAGCATATGTTTTTTTCAAAAGATTTGCATATTTCAGGTATAAATCATAGTTTACATTGCAGCAACATTCAGAAATTGCACTGAAAGCAGCCATAATATTTACAGACACCAACGTCAAATACCTAATTACTCATCATAAAACATTTCTGAAAAATACATAGTGTACAGCAAATAAAAGACAGGCATCTTGTGATGCCAGACAATATTTCCGATTTATTAAGTGTTTTACAGCGAAAACAAAATGTAGCGTTATATTAGCTTAGCACAATAGCCAGAAACACTTGGGCGCCGGCGACTACGACAGAGATATGAAAAGAAGAAAAAGAAGAAGACACCTATACCATGTCAGATATAGAGTTGAAATGTATATATTCTTTTGTATACATCCCAATACACTGTATATACATCACAGAAGACTGAAAAAAACAAAACTGTTTGACATAGAAACACGGATTATCGTCTGTTTGATTTATTTTAGTTTTTTATTAATTATGAAATTATGAAAAATATTAATAACATTCCACAAATGAGGCTACAAGGTAATTTGACTGCAAGAAAGGGCTACCTGTTATTATTAAGCGATGTAATGAGGGTGATCACTTGCCCACAACGGAATAAAGGTGCAAGCCACCTTCACATGATGCATATTCCTCTTTCCACTAAAATATAATTGAGGATTGCATTTTAGTTATTGGAAGAAAATGTCCGCCATAATGGAGAACATTCTTGGTGTGCACAATTAATTAGCAATGGAGGATAACTCAAGATTGGCCATCATTGTTTTCACTTAACACAATAATGGATAGCCTATACCTAGAGAGTTGAGCCTCGATTTATTTTTCAATTCTATGAATTCTTTACATTGTAGCGTGTAAGCCTACTACATTTCCTTTTAACATTTCTAGCAATGAATATGTAGCCTATACACAGTACAATTTAAATAAGTCGGTAAAATACATTAAAGTTGGGCTATCTAATAATTAAAGTTTTTAAAGAACAAATATGAGACTTAATTGTCCATATGGCTGTGTATTAGGTTTTCCTCTTTAAACAACTGGTCAAAGAAGAGAAAACCAGACAATCGTATTGTTTGTGGAGGCCTACACTGAAAGCACCAGTATACTAGTGCAGGGGTATTCAACTCTTACCCTATGAGGTCCAGAGCCTGCTGGTTTTCTGTTCTACCTGATAATAAATTTCACCCACCTGGTGTCCCATGTCTAAATCGTTCCGTGATTAGAGGGGAACAATGAAAAAATGCAGTGGAACTGGCTTCGAGGTCCAAAGTTGAGCTTGAGGGCTATAGTGTGTCAGAACACAGAGACACTGTCGAGTTTATTTGCCGTCCATAAAGTTAACAGGTGGTTACGACCTTATTACGGAAATGGTCTCCCCTCATGACAATATAAAGTACAAAGGGAGACAGGTAGACAATGCTCACAGACAATTGTCCCTTTCCAGAAAACTTCCGGAATTTCGGCAGTAAACAGCATATAGAATTGGCTAAATGTAGCCGGAGACATTCAAGTCAAGAGAGTTTTTCTATAAGGGGCCCAGTGTAGGTAAGAAGGCATCTGAACATCTGACTGTGGCGGCATTGATTGACAAGGTGAGTTTTATTCTGTAAATGTACATGTTAAGGATATTGTTTTGTATTTTACCTTGATTTAACTAGACAAGTCAGTTAAGAATAAATTCTTATTTACAATGAAGGCCTACCGCGGCCAAAACCTAACGACACTGGGCCAATTGTGCGCTGCCCTATGGGACTCTCAATCACAGCCGGTTGTGATACAGCCTGCAATCGAACCAGTCTCTAGCACTGAAATGCAGTGGCTTAGACCGCTGCGCCACTCGGGATATCTTTATTTCTCATTGTACAAGCTGTTCTTGAGTTGTTTGTAGTCATGTTACTTAGACCTAATGCAGGCTATATGTGGCATTTTTTATTTTATTCTAAGAGATGGTTTAAAAAATATATATTGAGTCTAGGCTAGGCCTGTGTGGTGTTAAATATGCATAGGATATGCACCATATTCCAATTGCCACACTGCGCTGTTTACGAATATCTTTGGTCACCTTATTTTAAGGGTTAGCCTCCATAAAATAACAAATCCCTGAAAGGTTTCGGGAAAATGTTAGACAAGACCGATAGGCCTCAAAGGACTTAACATTTAAATATGAACATTTCTTATTTCCTGTAACCTGCAGACTGTAATGGGCCTATGTGCATATGATTTCTTACATCGTCTACTCTGAGTATGATTTGAATGAATTTACATAACCTAGAATAACACATCGCATTCATCTTGTACAGTGCCTCCAGAAAGTATGCATACCTCTTGACTTGTTCGACATTTTGTTGTGTTACAGCTTGAATTCAAAATTGATTAAATAGAAAAAAATCACAACCATCCATACACAAAACTCCATAATGACAAACTGAAAACGTGTTTTTATCAAAAATGTATTGATAATGAAATACATAAATATCTCATTTATATAAGTATTCACACCCCTGATTCAATACTTTGTAGAAGCACCTTTGGCAGTGATTACAGCTGTGAGTCTTTTTGAGTAAGTGTCTACCAGCTTTCCACACCTGGATTGTGTAACATTTGCTCATTATTCTTTTCAACATTCTTCAATCTGTCAAATTGGTTGTTGATCATTGCTAGACAACCATTTTCAGGCCTTGCCATAGATTAGAGCTGACAAGGTAAAAATCTGTTGTTCTGCCCCTGAACAAGGCAGTTAACCCACTGTTCCTAGGCCGTCTTGAAAATAAGAATTTGTTCTTAACTGACTTGCTTAGTTAAATAAAGGTAACATTTATTTGTAAAAATTTCAGTAGAATTAAGTCAAAACCGTGACTCAGGAATATTCACTATCTTCTTGGTCAGCAACTCCAGTGTAGATTTGGCCTTGTGTTTTAGGTTATTTTCCTGCTGAAAGGTGAATTCATCTCCCAGTGTCTGGTGGAAAGCAGACTGAACCAGGGTTTTTCTCTACAATTTTATTTGTGCTTAGCTCCATTCTGTTTTTTTTTATCCAGAAAAACTTCCCAGTCCTTAATAATTACAAGCATACCCATAACATGATGCAGCCACCACTATTCTTGAAAATATGTAAAGTGATACTCAAAGTGATACTCATTACTGTTGTGTTGTATTGGATTTGCCCCAAACAGAATGTTTTTTATTCAAGACAAAAAATGTATTACTTTGCCATATTTTATGCAGTATTACTTTAGTGCCTTGTTGCAAATATGATGGATGTTTTGAAATATTTGTATTCTTCTTTTCACTCTGTCAGTTAGGTTAGTATCGTGGAGTAACTACAATGTTGTTGATCTATTCATAGTTTTCTCCTGTCACAGCCCTTAAACTCTGTAACTTTTTTAAAGTCACCATTGGCCTCCTGGTGAAATCCCTGGGTGGTTTCCTTCCTCTGGCAACTGAGTTCGGAAGGACGCCTGTATTAATTAACCAAGTGCAATAACTTCACCATGCTCAAAGGGATATTCAATGTCTGTATTTATTTTATTTATACACATTGACCACTAGATGCCCTTGTTTGCGAATCATTGGAAAGCCTCCCTGGTGTTTGTGGTTTAATCGGTGTTAGAAAATCACTACTCAACTGAGGGACTGGACCTAACAGATAATTGTATGTGTGGGGTACAGGTAGTCATTAAAAAATAATGTTAAACACTTGTATTGCACACCGAGTGAGTCCATGCAACTTAGTATGTGACTTGTTAAGAAATGTTTTACTGCTGAACTCATTTAGGCTTAGTATGAGTACTTATTGACTCATGTTATTTCAACTTTTTATTTTTAATTAATTTGAAAAAAAAATCGAAAGCATAATTCCACTTTGACATGATGGGGTATTGTGTGTAGGCCAGTAAAACAATTATATTTAATACATTTTAAATTCAGGCTGTAACATAACAAAATGTGGAAAAAGTCAATGGTGTGAATACTGAAGGCACTGTAGCATACTCTGATCGTTGCATAATAACGTATTGACTACAAGAGATTAAAGATGCACATAGAAGCCTACTCACCTGTTTCTCTTTCCATAAAAAAAAATACATGTTGGATTGCATTTTTTCACACACGCACACACACACACACACACACACACACACACACACACACACACACACACACACACACACACACACACACACACACACACACACACACACACACACACACACACTAACTTGTACAATCATTTATACTGTATTTTGGGCACCTATAAGGTAGCTTGGAAGTATGAGGGTCTAAGGCACTAGAGGCGTCACTACAGACTCTGGTTCGATACCGGGCTGTATCACAACAGGCCGTGATCGGGAGTCCTATAGGTTGGCGCACAATTGTTCCAGCGTCGTCCGGGTTAGGGGAAGGTTTGGCCGGGGTAAGCCGTCATTGTGAATAAGAATTTGATCTTAACTGACTTGCCTAGTTGAATAAAGATAAAATAAATATAATAAATTAAGTACTCAAATGGATATCGCATATTTACGTGCACTCGAATTGTAGGCCTACGAAATAGTTTTAGGTAAGGGGGGGCTTCTACATCATAAAACTACTCTGCTTATTGGTAAAATAACTCCTTATATACATGATATTTCCCTTATCAAATATAAACTACGTTGCAGGCGTTTGTGTCTCAAAACTAAAAATGGCTATGAACCACTATCAATACAGGCGTATCCATTCCTTCATTCATTGGTCTGACTGAAAACAAGTCATGATAAAAAATATTTTCTATAATGTCATTTTGTTTGGGTGTAAGATATTGTGATTAAATGTTATTAGAATTCATTGATGTTATTAGGTAAACATCATAAAATTACAAAACAGCCATAATTAGATGTTTGGATTGCCTACCTAATTTGTGTGTGTGTGTGTTTTGGTCTATCGCAATTCGGAGAAATTGCGAAATGGTATCAAGAATGAGGAAGAGAAATTCAAATGTTTTTCCATTTATTTGAACATGTTCATGCCAATCATGTGTGTGTGCACTCGCAACCAACCTCCCCTCCTTTAACTTGAAACATAAGAAATCAAGTGTGTGTGCACTCGCAACCAACCTCCCCTCCTTTAACTTGAAACAGAAGAAATCAAGCTGATTCATACAACAAGAAATACGAAGACATACAGAGGTCATATTCAGTGCAATAAAAAACGAGTCTATTGCATCAGTACAATATTGTAGGCTAATGGTATTGAAAAGCTGAAGTACAATTCTTTGTTCAATTATAACATATTGGTTAAATAAATGTGCATTACTTAAGGCAGTTTAAGTTGTTGGGACACCAATTGTTGTTACACCGTCCTTTAGCTGGCTAGGTAGTATGGCGCAGAGACATTTGTTTCGAAGATCAATATAGGTCCTACTATACCGCCACAAGTAACACCATAAGTATTGTGCAATCAAATGCAATATAATGTGTTATAGGCCTATCATTGCACTGGCTTGTCCCTTCAGTGAGAATGGATAGATCAACATTGCTAATGACAAAACCGTTTTCTTGGTAGATTTTAACATCGCCTCCAAGTGCATCTTAGGTAGTAAAGAGTTCCCGGTCTATTAAAACCAATATAGGCTAATAATCACATCAACATAACTTATTACTGCCTTCTAGAATCTTACATTTTTCAGAATTAGGTAAAGAATCAAGAAATATTCTACATATGTCGAATTTCCGATTTGTTTTGTTTTGATATCAGATTGAATAGGCCCGGGACCATTTGCGATCAAAAGAACAGACAGCGCTCACAATGTTTACAAAATATAGGCTACATTACAATACACAATAGTAAGCCTATATTTGTGAAAATAATAGGCGTATAGATTGATATTTGAGAAACAACAACATGAAATATCCCTTACTGGCCGAACGAATTTAACCACTGAGCCAACTGCCACCCATTTTCCCACCTTTGGAACTGGCAGTTATGAATCAAATAAAAGTCCCATCATCCCAATACACACACACAAATCCACATAAAAAATACTCGAGGAAAAAAAAGTACAAAGAATTTGAATGTTATGAGAACCTTTGCAGCGTTTGGAGACTGTATAAGCTAAACATTATTAGTAGTTATTATCCTCATAGAGAGAGCCATTTGCTGGAATCCAGAACAGTTTTTTTCTCTCATCTTGTTGACTCAATAAAACGGTGGTGATAAAATGTGATCTCCTTCTCCCGGGACCATCTTTCAACTTTTAAGCCATATAACCATAAAAAGAAAGAGCAATAAAAATCACTCCTTCGCCTCCTCTTCATCTCCCGTTTCCTTTTTGTCTCCTTCTTCTCCTTCACCATCATCATTGCCTTCATCATCACGCCCTCCCTCTCCCTTTCCCTCTCCCTCACCATCACCATTACCCTCGTTCTCCGTCTCTACTCTTTGACACGGAAATTTGTCCTTGATGTTCTCCTTTTTCCACTTCATCCTTCGGTTTTGGAACCAAATCTTCACCTGCCGCTCCGTCAGTCCTAAAGCGTGAGACACCTCGATCCGACGCTTACGGGTGAGGTAAGGGTTGAATAGAAATTCCTTCTCCAACTCCAGTGTTTGGTATCGACTGTAGGTCTGTCGGCCACACCGTCTTCCGGGGGCTATAGAATGGAAAAATAACTTACAATTAAGCAGGAATTGTTGCAAGACAGTGTCTGGTTCACTATTTTTTTTGAAATATAAGATCAATTGTTTGAGATTGTGTGTGTGCGTGCCCGTGTGTGTGTGTGTGTGTTCTGGTGAACTTTCACTGAATTCGTTTTTACCGTTGTTATTAATCTCTGCTTATTTTCTCATCTACTAGCGATCAACTGAGCCGCGATTAATGGCACAGCACTGACGCAGATCTACTGGTATGTATACGCCTGTAATCACAGTAGCTAAGATCTGATGAGAGCGACTCATTGTGCCACGGTTAAGCGACGAATTTGAGTGATAAGTGAAGCTCCGAAAACGTTATCATATGTTACCGGATGTAGGCTACATGCCATGAAAACTACAACAAAATAACCACACAAGAAGCCTAACTGTAGCCTACTCTTATAATGTTAGAGCCAATATAATTGCACTAATGCACATATAAACAAGTAGCATACTAACCGTGGGGTCTCATCCATGGAAACATGAGACTAGGTGACTGGTTTTGATTTAGGTGGCCTTGTCCTTCTCCGAGGTTAGTGCCATTTGACGATTTACAGTCTGGGTATAGCGCCACGCTTGCCTCTTGTTGGGTACCATAAAGCGTTTGTTTTGGAAGGGCTTCGTATCCATAAAATGTAGTGCCATCTCCATGGCAAGCCAAGGCGCATGGATTCTGCTGGTAGCCTGGTGTGGAGATCGCCGGCGTCCTATGGTGAAAGAAGTCTTGGACGTGATGGGGCGGGTGCTGAAATCCCGTCGTCGCCGCTCCCGCACCGTACACCAGCGCGTGTCTCCGGGTGACTCCTTGAGGGAACCTGGAGTTGTAGTAAGTTGGTTCCAACGTTTCACTGCCTTTGCACTTGGAAAAGATAGGGTTCACGAAATAGGAGCTCATGTTTTACGGTTCACAATGTTACAGTGGAAGAACTTAGTTTACGACAATTCCAAGTATTGCCTTAGTTTTGTTCCAAACCCCACACATACAACGAACGAAACCACGAAATCATAGAGACAGGTTTAAGGAATAAGATAATAAAGCCTGTTTCCTTATCCACCTCTCCCTTGTTAAAACACTGCCCTGCTACCAAAGGAAGTCCTTTGCTTTTTATTGGCTATTTCATTTTGGAGCTTCAAATCAGCTTCTTATGTCATGCATGGTTGATGTGTGCTATATAGCTAAAGCGGCTAGCCCCTCCGACAACAGTTACTAGCGTTTTGTCCCCCCCCCCTTCAGGACATCGACCCCCTCCCCACTCCCCACCAACCTTCAACCCCCTCCCATTCTCATTGAGAACTCAGACGTCTAAACCATGAAACAGGCAAACGGGAAGGGACTGTGCATTTTGCTTTACAATACAATAACATTTTGAGTATTTTATGTAGCTTAGACTCGGTGTCGACTATTATTTTGTTTAGTCTTATACACATTGTCTATTTGAAAGAGTAGTGTTCTAGACCTTCCTCCCTAGTTAATAGGCCTACCGTTGATTGCCCTTAAGAAAGTGACTATGTGAAAGCAAGGTTTATGCATTACGTCAATGATTTCCATTCACGCACACATGTACGCGCACACCCAGTGGCTGTGAAATGTTTTGTAGCCTAGCCTATTTGAATTAAAATATTTTAATCGAAAATGTTTATATGCAGCAAAATTGTATTTTCTAATAATACAGCCTAGGTATTTGGTTTGATGTGTTTTTTATGTTACCAGAATTATTTTAGAATGCTTAATAGTCGTTGATGACATTGATTAATTATTGTACATGATCTACATGATTATTAATGAAAATAAAAGTGAAAGAAACGCGTTTGGTTGAATTTTTGGTCTTTACTTAGAGCAAACATAATACAAATATGAATATATGTTTCACAATTACAGACTATACATTTTGACATTAAGTTAGGCCTCCATGTTCTGATGTTCTTTTGAGTCCTATAGTAGATGTAGCCTACCTTATGCTACTTAACACTAAACATAGGCTATCGATTAACACAACGGTAAAAGATAATTGATCAGTTATAACTAATATAATTGTTCTTCATAACAATACAACACCAAGACAGAGATAGAGACCCACTGACAAAATAAATGGGTGTAGATAGACATCGGCTAAATAAATTGGAATTTCGATACTTAAATAATATAAAAATAATACAATATTCCCATATTACAGATATACTACTGCCTATAGTGTAGGCTAGAGAAGAAAGATAATTATTATCCGTAAAAGTTATATGCAGACGATTAATAATAGGTTTTGGAGAAAACGGACGTTGTTGGTTGTTCAGCTCTACGCATGTGACTAGTAACCCTAGAACAGCCTTTAAGAACATTTTCTCTCTCCAGTCCCCCAAAAGTTCCCATACAAAAGGTAAACAGGCTACATGGGCTCGAAAATGTTAAATACTTAGTCAACAGCGACATCCAGTGGGCTTTTTTTGTGATTTGTACTACACTAATTGGACTAGTTCTAGACCTACAGTACTTTCACATAACCATGAGAGGCTATTATTTCGTGAGATATATGCTAGGCCTACACATTTGTATGGCATATCATGATAGTGGAAGATTGGATCGGCGACAGATTTTAAACCATAGGCCTAATTAGTAGCCAATAATTAAAATACATACTATGAATCATATGAACAGAATGTTTCTGCCACTACTGGGCCTACTGCTAGTGCTGCTAGCTTGCTAAAATGCCAATCCTCATAAGGGATATAGTATAAGAATACTATAGCCTAATAGTGAAAGTAGAAATAATAACCATTTAATAATGAGCAATGAGGATACCTATATCTTTTACAACTCTAATAAAATCTCTATAAATCGCAGGGGTCCTCATCATTTTTGCCATATGGCCCCAATAGTAAAAAACTTGAAATGACGGACATGTATACAGTAGTCATATATATCCTAAGACAAAGTCATAAAGACACATGGGTATGGGTTGGATTGAATCGAGGCAATTTTAGAATAATGGAGATTGCCATTCGACAGGGGACAGGGCCAGTGTTCCAATAGAATATTGTTGCACTGTGCTACAATGAGCTGAAATAAAAGATCCCAGCAATTTTCCATACACACAAAAAGTGTATTTCTCTTCAATTTTGTGCACAAATCGGTTTACATCCCTGTTAGTGCGCATTTTATCCTTTCTCAAGATAATCCATCCACCTGACAGGTGTGGCATATCAAGAAGCTGATTAAATAGCATGATCGTTACACAGGTGCACCTTGTGCTGAGGAGAATAAAAGGCCACTCTAAAATGTGCAGTTTTGTCACACAACACAATGCCATAGATGTCGCAAGTTTTTAGGGAGCGCGCAATTAGCATGCTGACTGCAGGAATGTCCACCAGAGCTGTTGCCAGAGAATCAAATGTTAATTTCTCTACAATAAGAGAATTTGGCAGTATGTCCAACTGGCCTCACAACCGCAGACCATGTGTAACCACACCAGCCCAGGACCTCCACACCTGGGCTTCTTCACCTGCGGGATCATCCGGGATGGGGGTGGGGGGGGGGGGGGGTTCTGAGGAGTATTTATGTCTGTAATAAAGCCCTTTTGCGGGAAAAAAAATAATTTTGGTTGGCTGGGCCTGACTCCCAAGTGGGTGGGCCTATGCCCTCCCAGGTCCCACCCATGGCTGTGCCCCTGCCCAGTCATGTGAAATCCATAGATTAGGACCTAATTTATGGATTTCAATTGGCCGATTTCCTTATGTGAACTGTAACTCAGCAAAATCTTTGAAATTGTTGCATGTTGCGTTTATATTTTTGTTCATATAGATTTTGAATAAAGGAAGTTCAATTTGGGGCCTTTCATGTGTTCCTCTTTCCCCTTCTGCCACACAATTCAGAGTGTGTAAATAGAGGAGGATGGAGTCACGTTTGCAGCAGACAAAAACAAGTGCAATAAGCCTCCTTTGAAACCAGCAAACCATACCTCGAAATAAGAACAATAAAGTAATTTAGCCTAGACGTCTAGCCAGTTCTGCTAGGTTTGCTTTGTTAGATTGCATTCAAGACGAACAGTGCTGCCCGAAGCAGGGTCGTAAAACCCCACATTTCTCTGTGCACCACAACGGAAATGTTCAACTATATTGGGCTCTAAAATCTCTGCATCCTGTCAGTATTGTTTTTGACACTTAAGGGAAAGCCAATTTAGTTCAGCGACCAAGAAAGAAAAATAAACGCCAGAAAAGATACTTCACACCTCAAATGAACTGATCGGCTAAAAGATGCAAAAGATTACGCGGCAAAATAGTGTGGCGTCCAGAGTGTGTCCAAAAAATAGCACCATGACACAGGGGAACACTTGTATCGACGTTTGCTGTGGGTTACATACCCACGACACATGGCCAGCATGGCCCATCTAAAATACAACATAGAGCACCAACTCAGCTAGACCAAAATAAAAAATAGCACCATGACACAGGGGAACACTTGTATCGACGTTTGCTGTGGGTTACATACCCACGACACATGGCCAGCATGGCCCATCTAAAATACAACATAGAGCACCAACTCAGCTAGACCAAAATAATATAATATATAATATAAATATAAATAATATAATAATATAATATAATATAATAATAATTTTTCCCTTAAGTGCGCACTGCTCGGCTCACAACAGCCTCAAATCAGTGACCGAAAGTTTGCATTAGTTTTACATTTTTACATTTACATTTAAGTCATTTAGCAGACGCTCTTATCCAGAGCGACTTACAAATTGGAAAGTTCATACATATTCATCCTGGTCCCCCCGTGGGGAATGAACCCACAACCCTGGCGTTGCAAGCGCCATGCTCTACCAACTGAGCCACACGGGACCAATTTCATTAGTCTATTACAAATGATTTCGTAACGTCAACAATGTGTAGCCTAAGCCCTATATTCGCGATTTATGATATGGAAACAACCCACTGGGAAAAGACATCAATTCAAAGTCTATTCCACGTTGGTTCGACGTAAATTCATTGAAATGCCGTGGAAATAACGTTGATTCAACCAGTGCGTGCCCAGTGTTAACACTCATATAGACGGCATTTTGTATTATAAAATAGTGGAGTGTCTAGGCTACAAGAAGGCTAAGTAAAAACTATAAAACACCTCACGTGGTAAACTAGCCGACGTTGTTTAGAACTACGCACGGATAGGCCTACGTTGAGATAGGCCTATGCCACATTGTTGCACGAAATGCACTCTCAATGCCCACCTCCGTTATACCGAATTGCAATTATCAAATTATTATGTGTGGCATGTTTTGTCAAATGACCACCAATTAGAAATATGGCCAGGCCTGGACAGATTACGGACTGAAAACGTTTCAATGTCAGAATAATACACTAAAGCTTTTCCTTGAAATAGTTACAATAATCTTAAATGATTATGATTGGATAACACGTATAATGGAAACAACGCGATGCAATGCGTTTACACAAGGCCTCAAATGTCACCTTATTTCCCCCCAGAACCATTCACATTTCAGAAAACACAGCAGCTGGAAGTGGTCAGGAAACGTGCTTTATAAAAGGAAATAGAAAAGGAAGATTAATGAGTTAAAAGACACATCTGCTTTCAATAAGGAGTAGTCCGTATCTATTGCTAGTCTGTAGCCTATTGGAATTGTTGAATTACTAATATCCTAACAACAACTGCGAATTATATTTTTGTACCCTACTGTCTTGTCAAACCATCTCAGAATGTCATTTTTGCAAGTGTTAATATTTATGATAAAGGTAAGGTTCTAACGTTTTAATAATGACCCAACAAAGACAGGAAAGGAGATTATTTCGGATAGAAAGATGAGCACAATCTGCAGTATAACGTAAACTTGTAGCGTCGAGAGAAAATAATATAAAAACCATACAACAAAATCTATATCCACATAGGCCTAGACGAAACACAAGACACTCGTTCCATGTACTTCGTGTGCAAAACATTCATTTAAACTTGAGTAGGCCAAAGATGTAACATCTACAAAAATACACAGGTTTTGTTATACACAGTTATCCAACTTGACCCAATACATTTCTTTACTAATGTCCTATTCGTGTCTTCACTATGAAGCAGTAATAAAGGATAAATAGTCAAAACAAGCTGCATACTGTCACAGAGAGACGTGGCCCCAATTTGCAATGTGCTACTTTGTCAAGAATAGGCCTATAGATCTCAATTATGTCAGATCAAAAAGGAAAACAGTAGTTCTCGAGAGGAGAGACCACTGGAGAGGAGAGAACACGAGTGACATTTTTCTGAACGTGTACAAGTCAATTTGACCATACAGCACGTTACTGCTCATTGTTTTCTGTCTTCTCTTTATTCATTTTCTTCATCTTCATTCGCCGATTCTGGAACCAAATTTTGACCTGTCTCTCAGTCAAATTAAGAACCCGAGCGACCTCATATCGACGGTCCCTGGTAAGGTACATATTGAACAAAAACTCTTTTTCGAGTTCGAGAGTCTGATATTTTGTATAAGGACACCGTTTCTTCCTCGTTGAACGAGCGTGTATCCAATTCGCCACCGGGTTGCCTGTAAAATGATAAATCAGAACAAAGTAAATAAATTGAGCACTTTTGCTGACCTTTTCCAGTTTATAACCCAAAATCATTATCATAAACACTTTGACAAACAACAGACCAAACGGAGAGCAGGCCTACTCTCTTATACATTTTGGGGGGGAATAAGTCTTTGGTTCAATATAATCCATGTACATTGTCAAATGCGTCATCAATGTTTTCCTTAATAATGATAAATAATCATCTCTCTTATAGACATGATCCATCTTCAACAGTGCTAGAAAAGGACCGAGTCATAAAATTGTGAGTGCACCCGTTTGCTTTATTGGCCCATAAAATATTTTAAAAGCCTTTAACTTCAAGTCTCCGCAGGTCTGCAACCGAGCCAGCTAGATGCATTTCACCCTGGTATTCCTGTTGTGGCCTAAAATATTATTTTCTGTGTTTATTGTAGGGCGTTAGCTCGGTGTTGTCATGTTTTTATAAGTACTGATATGAAGAAACATCCATATCAATGGTTTTGGTACTTGCTGAATAGGCTGTATTTGAGCAAAGTTATGTTTTGTGATTGGCTCGGCTTCGGTTGTACCAAAAAGTTGAATAATCACGTGAAAAATCTGCCATTATTGACTAAATAACACGGGGCAATAAATAAGTATAGGTTTACATTGAATGAAATGAAATTAGCCATTATAATCATACTGCAGATAAAAACCATGGTGACTCTTGGTGGTTTCTGCAAACTTTTCTGTAAACATGGATCGTGTGAATTAGCTTGTTGGTTGATTTTAGGCTTCTGGGTGTGCATTTAAATCAAAGGCTATAATAACAAATAATAAAATAATAATAATCCACTATAACACAAAGCCTATATAAGGCCACACCTCTTGTGTATAAATTATACAACATCAAATGTCTCGATAAGTAAAATAAAATATGCTTTTACGCACAAAAAAATGCTTTTAGGCACAAGTTTTGGCCATGCAAGAAGACAGTGGAGTGGAATTTACTAGAGATTCTGATCTCGCCAATGAAAAGCTTGCTTCCAGTTTCCCCAGTGTATAGCTGTTTTATAGCTAATTCATATTTTACAACCTTAAGGGGATTAGCGTTTGTCCTGGCTAACACTGTCTAACAGCCCATCCAGTTCCCCTCTTGTTCAAAGGGAAGAGAAAAGAGACGACCATTTCGTTTTATAGCGGGACAACAACCACGAGCAAAAACCCCATGGATGACAAACACCGCCACCTCACACACACACGACTCATATACCCGTTTATAGACTGGCATGGCTTCCACTTACTTGGGTCGAATTCTGTCTTGTCGTCTTTGTGCTTCCCGGAAGCCAAAACCTCCGACTCTGGAGAAGGGACGATCTGCTGGGCCTTGTCTCGGATGTCCACGCAGGTGTTGTAGAAATAGTCTGGGTATCCGCGACTGTTGGAGGTGGTGCAGTCTCTGGCACTGGGCTGAGGGAAACCATTGGGTTTGAGTCCGTAGTGTCTGCAGTTAGCCGGGTAGCCTGGAAGGGATACTGTTCCAGATATGGGCTCCAGCCATGAGCGAACATACCTCGAGTCCGTTCCAGCGTGAGGTTGGTGGGTGTATGGGTGGTAGACCACTGAGGATTGGGAGTGAACTGGGCCCCAGGAGGAGGTAAAGACAGAAGGTTTCGGCGCAAAACTGCAGGAGGGATAATCGGAGCACTCTGGTACTACTGTCGTCTGACGCGAGCGGATGGGGAGAAGCTCTGGGGCTGAGAACCGCGACGCCAGCACATCCTCGCTCTCGTGGTTTATCAAAGAATCCACATAATAATTGCGTATGGGACCCGTGGTCGACATGGCGATGCTCTGGTCTCTTTTACATGCATCAGATTATTATATGGAGTGTATGTGTACTTTTATCTTACCCCTAGAACAATCAAGGCAGGTAATTATTTATCCCGGGGTCTTTGACTCTCATTGGCCACTGTTGAACACGTGATTATGTTTACCCCAAAATGTTACAGTGGATTAATGCGCAAGCAGTCACAGGTCAGGGGTGTGTGTACCTCAGACCTTTGAATGCTATTTATGTACAATAATTATATTATATGAGCAATCATTAAGAAGGATTCACCACCTATAATGTTTTCGTTTCTCCTTGTTGTCCTTAAAGCATGGAAAACGGATTATCCCCTCGTATTGGAGAATGAGGTACGTTGATCACAGTGCATGCATGAAAGACTTTTTATCGATGTAATTTGTCTTTGTCGACAATTTGAATAATTCTTGAGGTAAAACAGTTTTGGAAAATAAGAATTCCTTTTTCCTTTAGAGTTTTTATCCAATCGTAATGCATTGTATAGACTTCAAAGGGTATAACATAGTTGTAACATGCACAATAGCAACAATAGATTAAAGATCGAGGAATATAATAATATACCCCAAATGTGTGATTCACATGAGGCTTTTATATTGTAGAAACACATAACACACGGTGCATACTGTAAAACTTTGTGACTGTGTAGAGATTCGGAACACTTGCTCACCACTGCGGCTTAATTCGGAGAGAGGTCGCTCATGTTTTATGTCCCTCAATAAATGTTTACGAGAACCATTTGATTGTTCATAAACGTGTGGTTAATTTTAAAAAACTCAACCGAGTTATTCATATCACATAAACATAAAACGAACATATTACCAAAAGAACAAGATGCGAAATACAACTATGGCAGGAGTTATATAAAAACAACATTCAACAAAAATGTTATGCAGGGAAAAAAACATGCTTAACCCATATTGCAGAATGGAATTGGGCATCACTGGTCTGAGCGACAGTCAAAAGTAGAAATAGGCCTATAGACATATCCTACAATGAAAAGTTGGTTGGATAGTTGTGGGTGAATATATCTTTTTTTAAAGGATAAAGCTCTTTATAAACAGGCAGGTCACCCATGATGCAAGTCAGTATTCGTCCATCCATGTCTCAGGATGTCGGGAGATGACGTGGAAACCGCCCACTAGAGGCAACAGTGAGCGCTGTTTTGCTAGGGCGTTGTGGATGGCGGATGGGCTTTAGCATCTGCCTCTGGTTCAAAAGGTTGCATGTTCACATGTTGTTTTGAGCCTATCCCAAACTTGAACCCTTACCTTAACCATTCGTAGTTAATGCCTCACCATAAGAATTCGGAGTTAATGCCTAAACTTAACCTTAAACACTTCGAAATTTGATGTTTGGAACAACTTCGAAATGTTATGTTTGAGAAACATGGATGAACGTCTAATTCTGACGTGAGGCTTTGAGAGCTTGTTGTGATAACAGCAAGTAGCCTATAGGCCTACCACAATACAGTGTGTTTTTGATCATGTAGGCCAGGGGTCTCCAACCTTTTCTAGCACTCATTCTACATTTAGAAAAATTAAACGTGTCCGAGCTACTATTTTTTTCTAGCATTCAAATAGGTACATTCTTCTCTTATCCTCTCACTTGTAACTCTTCCTGGGTCCTTAGTGTACAAGAGAAAGTAGTGCACTATATTTTCTGTCAATATACCTGGTAAAATAATGGTTAATAAACAACTCTAAGGGGGGCCCAATAAAATCTGTGATGTCTTTCCCAAATTCAGTTTTATTTTTTCCAAAATTATGTTTTCTCAGTTTTATTTTTCCTGGTTTTAGATTTTTGTTTTGTTTTTCACTCTCAAAATTACAATTGTTCATAGAGAAAAAACGAGATTGGATGTTCTGAGTCCATGTTAATACTTAAATCACATCAGAAGACCAGAAAAAAACAATTTTAATTCCCCTTTAATTGCGCATCTACTGAGTGAGGAATGTGCAGTCTAATGTTCCAGTCTCGTACTTCTGCACTAGTAATAATATGACAAACTGCCATGTGGAGTAAACCCAGTTTAGTTTGAATTTAAGTGGTAATATTTGCGGTCTATCTGGTGTGCACAAATCTTTAAGAGTCTACTGATGCACCCGCGCGTCAAACTAATTAATATAATAGTTTAAGCTAGAGATACAGTATCTGTTTTTTTTGGTCCCGCCTATGTTGGCCTTCCGCATCTGCAGTGGAGAAGTGTCAGAGCTACAGCACTGTTTGTCAAACCAGGAGACATCCTGAAAATCGGTCTGGAGAGTCTGAACCAGCCTACAAACTAATATGATGAGACTCTCAGGAACACAATGGCGTTTGTCTGAAGTCGGACTGAGGACACATGGCTCCCGAGTGGCGCAGCGGTCTAACATGGTGACCACACCACTCGCGTTGCAAAATAAATGTACACATACATGTTATTCAATCATTGTACCCACACTGCCATGGAGCGTCTGCGTTGCCAAGCACTAAAATAGAAGTCAGTTCTATTTGCAACGCTGAAAGGATGCAAGTCCTGCCTCTCCTATCTCCTCATTGGTTAATAGAAGCAGATACCCATGTGCCATCTCCTCATTGGTTATACCCACGTGGGTGATTGAAAGATTAACTGAGATTGTGGTCGTTGTGGTAATACTAGGAAAGTTAGATGCCAATCGCATATATAATGTCCAAACCAGAAAAAGCCTGGAAGGAAGAGAGATGACTAGAAACGATTCGGTTGACCGTTTTATGTGTGGATTAATTGTTGGAGTAGTGGACCTTCTGCATTTCAGGTAAAATAACAACTCAACATTTATATCCCAGGGCAAATTAGCTAGCAACAGCAAGCTAGCTAAAGAGGACAAATTAGCTAGCAACTGCCATAAATGTTTAATGCATTTCGACCTGTCCCCAAATTAGTATAATTGGTTCAGAGTTTGTTTTGATATTTCAACCTGCGTGTCGTAATCGCGTTTGGTGTAGGGGGACAAAATCAATTCGCGCACGATGGCGCACGATGGCGCAAGTGCGCGTCCGGTCTGGGCATGGTGTTAGGCACTGCATCTCAGTGCTAGAGGCGTCAGTACAGACCCTGGTTCGATTCCAGGCTGTATCACAACCAGACGTGATTAGGAGTCCAATAGTGCAGCGCACAATTGGCCCAGCGTTGTCCAGGTTAGGGTTTGGCCGGGGTTGGCCATCATTGTAAATAAAGAATTTGTTCTTAACTGACTTGCGTAGTTAAATATAAAAAATAAAAAAACATGCCAACTTCTCTCTGTAGCGTCTGAACCATTTGTGTTACAAACTAATGTGACGCCACTATGAACACGAACATGATGGTGTTGTCTGTGTTGCTCTACGACCCCCCACAACTCTCACAGAACTCGTCTGAAGGTAACCATGTACTGGTTTAAAAACTGAATGGAATTATGGAGGTAGTTTTGTGCCAACAAAAAAAGGGTTACATATGTGTACAAAAAACGAAAATATTTCCTGAGCTTATTCCTTATGATTTTTTTTGTTACTGGCTGTTTTTCCATTTATTTATGTGTTATTCAATGCGTTTCTATGGGCTATAGTAGTAAAGCCCAAATTAAATATTTTATCAAATAATGTTTTTATATTTTTGGGGATACCTACAGGTGTCCTAAAATCAAATAGCTAAATGATCCATAGTATGACCACCTTAAAACAACACGTCAGTTTAGAAGAACAACCTCCCCACAAAGTATGTGCGTGCTCTATTCATCTCCCAACCTCAAACTTTAAATTGTGGTCGTCAGGGAAACTCGTAAAATCGTCTCATATAAAAACAAGCACAAAAACAATTTACAAGAGTAAATTAAATAACCTTACCAAAATAAGAAACCTACAATTGCCACATTATCTCTTTAAGAAATGTTTGGTATGGGTAGCCTAAATCTGGAAAGTTAGTAACATGATGATCCATTGGGATATGTATAGCCTATATTGGCTTAGGAAATTGGATATATAACTTCTCCAAAGATGAAGAGGCATGCATACTAGGGAACTCTGCAGTGCAGTGTCTGGGCGTCGGATGACCAGTCATTGTCATTCAGTTGGGCTGCATTTAGACAGGCAGCCCATTTGTCATATTTGTCCCACTAGTTGGTCATTTGACCAATCACATCACATCTTTTAACATCAGATCTTTTTCAGAGCTGATCTGATTGATCAAAAGACCAATTAGTGAGAAAATATCAGAATTCGGCTGCCTGTCTCGACGCAGCCTCTGTCGTTCAGTCTGGGTTAAGCCCTTTGCCACAACACTTCAACCTGTGTTTGTCTCTTTTATGCTGAGAATAGGGTGCCAAGGCTCAAATCACATTCTATTCACAAATGCAATATACTAAAATTGCAATAACACCTGTATTTTAAGATTTTACAATGCTGTCTTTTGAAACCTAATGGAAAAGATGGCTGACTGAATTAAGCCACTTGGATTAATCGATTCAATACATTTAACAACTACAGACTAGCTACATGACTCTGTGACTGTTGTTGAGAAAACAAATAGACTGTTTGTTGCGCCTTCTCCAATCCAAAACTGAATCAGACTCCTTTGTTATATGATCAGCCTAAGATCCATGTTAAAATATAATTTGCTGGAAATGATGCAGCCTTGTGCCATGCTGAACATCAAAAAGCTATGTTAACTGGTATATAAAACACAGAATGTTGTAAAAAGTAGGTCTAGGCTGTAGGCTATGTTCATTTGGTGAACCTATCAATCACAATAAAATGTAGGCCTGCCTACACATTAGAATTTGGTTTAGATTCTTATCCAAATTGCACGTATACATGGGCTCGAATATATAGGTCACGGACTGGGGTGCCCATGACCTTATCTGCAAATGGATAAGTATGGAAATGTTTATAACAAGCGGGTGTTCTGTTGTATAGCCTTGATACTCGTTTTTCTTGCTATCTATTGCTGCCGTCTGAGAACCAATGTTAATGCCAGAAGACATCCAGTAGGCCTACACAACCAACCACTAACACAGACAAGAAATTACTCCGTATATTTTTATGAATAAGATCATCTCAAAAGTATTCTCAATGCAACCGTCAATAGTCAATCAAAATGCAACTTTTGATAGGCCTATATTCAATTTTATGTTATTATCGATAATTGAATTGCTCGTTTTGAGAATATATTTTTACAACATCAAAATATCTGGATTAATTTTTAATTTATAGATAAACAAGAATGTATTTCAAAGCCAAACATTTAACATGAGCGTTGGTTTTGAATTGTGCTACTATTCGTGTGCGCAAACTCTATATGTCACGCGTAAAAGTATACTAGGCTATTTGCATTTCCTATAGGCCTAAACTTTGACTATATTATCATGATATTCATTGTCTCATGATCTTGGTTTTAGGGATATTTCAGATATTCTATAAACATATACTTGTCAAATCATAAATAGGTGGTAAATAAATATATACTGAAAATTATCCATACGTTCCTCTGCATCAGCAATATGCAACAAAATTATGAAAAATATATCCCAGACTGCGACCTGTATGTTTTTGTGTCTACTAATTTGGTTACACATTGACGTTGCACATTACAACTTCAAACTAGGCCAAACTATATACAGGATACATTATACGTTTTTTTTGCATGCTTATCTTTCCATTCTCTTTGATTAGTTGTTTCTATTGTAGTGGCAATCCTTATCTATATCGTTTTTTTTGTTTTTTTGTTATTTTAGTGCCAACTATAGCAAAGCACTTCCGTAGAAATCCATAAATTCCATCTCTAAAATCTTTCTTAGGAATCAGCGTGATTACCATCTCATTGGTAAGTGTACAGTAGTTTACATATAAATCATGATTCAACCTTTAAAATTGTATGTTCCCTAAATTGGCCAATCAACATGTGTGTAATATTTGAGAATGCTACTTAGGATATAGAATTACAGATGTTTGTGCATAGGCCTATCCCACATTTACACGTTCTGCTCTGGGGCGTATTTGGAGAGATCTGGGTACCGTGTTCTACTTCCGGCTTTATTGAGTTGTAACGTGTAGGACTAGTTTTGCACTCATATAACATCATCCATATTCTAGTTATGGACGAATCTACATCAATGTAAGCCTTCAAATGTTTTTTGTCACATTTCCACGCCAGCTTTTTTCTTTGTTTTACCTTTAAACTGAACAAATAAACAATGATGATTGAGCATTTGTGTCCATTGCAATTTCTTGAAATAAGTCAAAATAGGTGTTGACTCCATTTCAAACAACTCACATTATAAAATATCCTAGATCTTCTAAAATATACGTTTCAGGGATGGATATTTTACATTTCAGTTCATTTAATGAATAAAATATATGTATCTGAAATGAAATTGACATAAACAACCCTGACATAATATTGGGAAGATCCAATTGAACCAACACACACAGACACACGCACAGACACACGCACACACACGCACAATGTAGACCAGTTGCAACTGATTGATTCCATTATGATATTTTTGTATTTATTTTTTACAACGTTTTTTATGACTTACATAACAACAATACACTTAAAGTACATAGGAGGCTTTATTTTGATTAATCACCCACTTCAAGCGCATTTGAGCACCATGCGGTTGCTAAGCAAATGGAAATGACACACAGCCACACTGCATGCAACGCTGGTCCACTCCGGTGACATCACTGTTCCACAGTCTAGTACAAGGCATGTAAACATGGGGCCTTGACTTCTATTCACTGTTACAGCTATATTGGCTTTATTATTTAGTAACTTGGGAGTGTTAAAACACTCAACAACGTGCTAAGAAGAATTAGCCTACAACAAGAACCATATGAATGTGCACATAGATACGAATGTTGATCAATGCGAATCAGGCAATCTAAGCTCATCATTTGCCTAGTAGGCCTATTTTAAGGTGACATCATCACTGTCAGCAGTAGGCTAATGGTATATAGGCCTACTTGTATTTCAGCTAAGCTGTAAAGTATAGGCTACACTGACTGATCACTGAATAATGGTCATAATGAATTTTATTAAAAAACATTAGCCATTTGAAAACGTTATTGAAAACATAAAAAAAACATACTGGCCTTAAATGGCCATGTACTGTTATAATCTCCACCCGGCACAGCAAGAAGAGGACTTGCCACCCCTCAGGTCCTGGTTCCTCTCTAGGTTTCTTTCTAGGTTCCTGCCTATTTGCAAAGATAGGCGGGACTATCGTTCATTAGTTAATAAAAAAATATAGACGTTTCAGCCCACAAAACCTTTATCGGTGTAAGAGGATTGAAAAAAATGCTGTTTATGTTTATAACATCATCAATACTCTTGTTATTTCCAATAAAAAATATATATGCCATTAATAATAACATTAAGAACATGAATACAAACGAGCTAAGAGACTGACAGCGCAGGTGGTATTAAAATTAATCTTGAAGGTGATTTGCGTGTGTGTGAGAAAGGACGTAAAAATAAGATAAAGCTATTTCTCCGTTAATTCAATTGTATATGCCTATCCTAATTCAACACCGCCATATTGGTTAAAGCTTTCATAAACTCTCAAAAAGCCAAAATATATATACAAATATTACGTTATTTCTTGGATATCAAGGCTCAGGGGACTAGGCTCCCAAGCACTGCATCTCAGGCGTTACTACAGACCCTGGTTCGATTCCAGGCTGTATCACAACCGACCGTGATTGGGAGTCCCATAGGGCGGTGCACAATTGGCCCAAAGTCGTTAGGGTTTGTATTAACTGACTTGCCTAGTCTAAGAAACTGCATCTCAGTGCCAGAGGCGTCACTACAGACCCTGGTTCGATCCCGGGATGTATCACAACTGGCCGTGATCGTGGGGCGCACAATTGGCCCAGCGTCGTCCGGGTTAGGGGAGGGTTTGTCCGGGGTAGGCCGTCATTGTATTATAATAATTTGTTCTTAACTGACTTTCCTAGTTAAATAAAATGTTGCTAGCAATAGAGTGCATAACATACATTTATACCTATGCCGTGGGATTAAAAATTGAGAGTAGTTGGATTGGAAAAATACTGTTTATTACTGACGTTAATTTCGTGGAGTGGACTGGAGTAACATTGCGAACTCGTAAACACATTTAAAGACCACTTAAAGGCCTTACTGACTGGAAACGTTTGATTAAAGCTCTGATCGTAAAGGCATTCCTATTACGACAGCAGTATTGCCTAGGCCTATACCTTCTCTTACGAGGGTTCAAATTTGAAGACTATATATTTGCAAAAAAATATTTGACATCGGAGATGGCCACCATACACGGCGGATTAAGTAAAGGCCTAATAATATTCCAATGAGTCATATTGAGTCCTAGCGTTGGCATCGCAAACCTGTAGATAGACAGGTCATGTTGTCAATGACAGCGTCTGCGTAGGGCTATGTGTGATTGTGGTCCGTAGGTAAAGGTGGACCCATATATATCTATCTATATCTATATCTATATACTTATTTTATACAGGGAGTCACATTGAGACACATGCCTCTTTTACAAGTGAGCCATGACAGACACAAAATACTAAATAAACAGATCAGGGAAGAGACAATACATCAATGCATGTGCACTCATGGGCTAAGATTTGCTCTTGCGGCTAACATTTTTGTGTCAATTTCTATGTATGTCGTTCATGGAGGATTTTAGATTACATTTTGTCTACGTAATGTTAGTGGTGATTAAGACAAAAGAGCGAGTACCTGATATCATGCAATGGCAAATATTGAAGATAGGCTAGTGTTACCGGCCTCAAACCGGATGTAATTGTTTTTGAACCCATTACGCTAGTAATATCCAAAATAATGCATAATACAATAGCCCTTTAATAGGCGATAATAAACAAACACACATATATTTGTTCAAATGTAACATATGCTAGGCTACTTACAACTACAACTGGCCTATCTACAGGCTATAGCCAAGGTTTAGCCTTTTGGATAAATTATGAATGTCTCATTTTACGAAATAATTTGCATTCTGCCTGTTTTCTAGCTTCTCATCAAGTTACTGGCATATCTAACGAAGATAAGTAGCTATATGTAGCAAAAATGTTGAGGTAAATTCATAACGGTAAATTTGAGAAAACAGAAAGGCCCAGATCTAGGCTACTAAATCGGTTCCAGTGGCACGTTTTAGCGTGCTGCACATTTCTGTTCAGTGACCATTCGATAAACAATATACTGTATTGTGATGTCGACTGAATTTAATGTTTCAAAATGGTTTATACTGCAATCCATGTTAAATTTCAAACATTTTGTGCAGGCTATATTTGAGCCGAGATTAAGTGCAAAAGAGAAAGCAAGCCCACCATAATGAGGAACAATATAGGCCTAAAACAAACCATTATAATCTCTAATGGTCATGTTGATGTTCTTTGATTATATTTCAATGATCATACAAGTAATATAATAAAATATTACAACAAAAGCATGAGTCCAGAGATGAGACTGGGATTTTTACTACTTGGCAGATGTCTCATGGCACCTGGAGACTCTCTTGGAATGCTGAGTACCATCCCTAAAATACCTCCGGTCAATAATCCCGTCTACAAGGCTAGACCTCTAAAGTCTCTGCGCAACAACACAAAGCTGAAAAGGATTTTTTACCCCGTGATGTTTACAACCCAAATTCTCCCACTGCACCAATAGACCTTTTAGTGTCCACCACATAAAACCAAAGAGCTAAGAAAAAAGGTCTCGTCGTGGATATTGATGCCATTTGCGGCGACTCCTGAGCCGAGTGTGTAATCTTGCAGAAATGGACGCCCTTGATGAAGGCTAACTGACGTAATCAAGGCAGTTTCTTGTTGCCGAGCCAGGAAGTCAATCCCAACAACATGAAACTACCTAAACCACGCATCAGATGAACGTGAAAGGTCAATCCATTGAGAATTAGAGACAATATCAAACGTATCGCATAGTCAAACGTTTTTCTATGTACCGATGGGTGAAAAAATCTATAGAAAATAAAAGAATAACAAAAATGCTGCATATGTAGACAAGGACTAACGATACTAGGCTATGCTGCGTTTCCATGTTCATCAATTAGATCTAGGACTACCTGTTAAACTTCGACATTAGGATACTGGACTAATGACTCCTTTGATATGCTTGATGTCGTTTCGCATATTAGTCATATTTGAAAATAGCAAGATAGGCCTAATATTATGATATCCACGACTTGAATGCATATCCAGCAAGGAGTGATCACATTTTGTAAGATTCTTTGTAATATTCTATTTTTTGTTAATAGGATAGCATGCTCCATGAACACATTCAGGTTCACAGTCGTCTGTTCATTCTATGACAAAACATCGTTGTCCATCCAAGGCAGAGGTAAATTGAACAAAACTGTCACAGCACACATCATAATCCAAAGTCCACTTGCAAATCTCGAGCAGCTCATCAACATAGAAAACCCCCACAACAATCACTGGTCGGATCTAGAATGTCTGCATGAGGTTAAAATAGAGCAACAGAAAAACACGAGATACCTTCGGTGTTATGGAAATGAATGTGCTGCCTGTTGCAAATATGACAAATGAACAGAGCCAGACGTGATCAAAGCAAAGAAGGGAAATGCCAGCGGCTAGTCCTACCTTCAACGCAGGTTGCATGCGGGGATCCGTTGCCATGCTCCTGCAGTCGTGTAGTTGCTGACTCTGTTCCATCATATCCATTCATTTAAAGTTATCACCCGGTCTCTTTTTGTTCCATCATTTGCTCCATCATCCATTGAAGAAGGTCACATTTCCCTCATCTGGTGAAAGAAGTGGCGTGCGCCCGTTTAACCAACCCCATTTTAGCCCGGCTCCGTGGGTATAGACCTCCTCCTCCTCACCTTTAAACGCATCTTTACTGCTGCGGTGCACATTATACTTGCAGATCATAAAAACCACCTCTAGCGCTGTACTCCGACCATCATGACGTTACTATTTTATGACCTTGAATTATTGTGGTCACCTGGCTATTTAAACCACCGCTATGTGGTCGGTCTTTCCACTCACATTAAAACTCCCACTATTGCGCCCTTTCCCTCTCCCCCCTCTTTCTCAAAGCAAGCGATAAAGGAAACGAAGGAGAAGGACAGCAAGGGGAAATTATGCTCCATACACATGTTGTTTATTTTTTGTATAGGCTTATCTTCTATCTTTACAAAACGTCCAGACATACTGTTTGCGATAATTATTTGGAAGAACATTGACTTTATGATGCTGTAATGCACAGGACAAGTTCAGATGAACAAAAAACTACTAAACACAAAGCAACATAAACGAAAGAAAGTCAGAGACCAAGTAAACACATCAAAATTCATCAAAAGTGTATGGAAAACAATTCAAACGCACTACTGTCACTTTAAGACATTTTTCTAAACAATTCATGTCCAGCGTTTTAAAACAATGTGCATCTGGAGAGGTTAATAGCATTTCACTGTCAAGTCCTAAAAACTGAAACATTTGACAAAACCATGCATGAACTCAATTTATAACCTGCTCTAGATGCTTTCTCCTGCATGCGTGTAGCGTTTGCAAAGCTGGGCCTTGTTTGCATATGTGTAGCAAACTTCATTAACAATGGAGTGGAGTTTAGTCTGCTAGCTTATGTGTAGCCTAAGTGTTGTTTTTGTGAAATTTCTATTCAAATAAGGTGTAGTCAAATCAGGTGTAGTCACCTGTCTGTCAGATAAGTCAATACTCTTGCTTATCTCCAGGCGGCGCTCTCGCGTCAGATACATGTGGAACAATAACTATTTTTCCAGTTCCAGAGTCTGATGTTTGGTGTAACGCTTTTTCCGTCCACTTTTAGCTATGATCCAGTTTCCAATGCAATTCTCCAATCTGGTGTCCCCTGTAAAAAAAAAGGGAATTAGTTGAATTAACATAATTATTCGTTGATAGCCTAAACGTAGCCTAATTTGTGATAGAACATAATAATCACTGGCATATGCCACACACCTCCGCAGCATTTAGGGTTGGGGACCCCCTGGAGGTAGCCCCCCTCCCCCATACACCCACCCACACACGTCATAAATCATGGCAAAAATGTTCAGAATTATAGGAAATTAGCTGTAAAAGTGCTAAATGTTCTCTCAGCCTCATGGCAAATGTGTAGAATAACAGGAAACTAGCTTTAAAATTTCAAAATGTTCTCTCGGCCTCATTGCAAAATGTGTAGAATAGCAGGAGATTAGCTATAAAACGGCAACAATATATTTGAGCTTCACAGTAAAGGTGTAGAATTGCAGGAAATCAGCTTTAAAAATGCTCAATTCTCACAGTCTCATTGCAAAATGTGTAGAATAATATGAGATTAGCTATAAAACTGCAAAAAAAATGCTCTGCCCCATGGCAATATGTGGAGAATTACAAGAAATTTGCGTTAAAAAAGCAACATTTTCTCTCAGCCTCATGGCAAAATGTGTAGAAAAGCATTGCTCTGACCGCTGATAAAACACGAACTAAATCAGGTTACCAAAAATGCCATGTCATTTAATATCATTACAGGATTTTTATCTGTTGGCCATTGTATTTACAACTTCACTGTAGGCCTAAAGCTTAATGGAGTTGCTAATGATGCAACTCAGTGGAAAAATATATATAATTTCAACTCCAATTGTTTTCTTTCAAGGTTATATAAAGGTCATAACATGTAGTTGTCTTTGATACCTTAATGCACGGAGGTATTGCCTAATCATAGTCTTTAGTGAGATGATAAATTACCTCTTCTCAGAGAATATAGCTTAACTAATGCTGCATTATTTGCGTATCTGGAGAAGCCTACGCTCAATCAAGGCCAATTGAAACAACTAACAATATAGCAATACAGGGCCCACGAAAAATGTGAGTTGATCTCATCAGGCACACAGGCTAATAAAAATACACTGTTAATTCATATGGGTAACTTGTGTATTTTTTGGCGATAAGAATTACATTCTGTTCTTTCAATCCCCTCATAAATAGCATAAGAGATACATTAAATGTAGATATTAGTTAATGCCGTAATACAGGTCTTGGTAAGAGGGATGTATACCACGGACGATGTCCGGGGTGTATAGTCGAGTCTATCCATAAAGGAGTCCGGAGGAGTTTCTGTCTTGATTAGGCCTACATGGTGCAGCGGGCACGAATAATTAAACTAATCACACTGCTCACATGGGGAAAACAATCCGGAAATCATAAAGGCTAGTAATTCAACGGCGCAGTGTTTTTATCATTTTTCAGTGAATGACTGATGAATTAGTCTTTTAGAATGTGGGATAAAAGTATATATTTCTATATTTTAATAGCAAGTTATTAGTAGGGCCTATTGTAACGAATCTGTCAGATTTAAGGAAGAGAGAAATTAAGGACTGAAGCAACTTTTAATATTTCGCCCTAAATCCTACGTTGTTTTTAATTACATGGAAATAGAAGCACCATATCTGCCGGATTTAAACAATAGTTAAATAAATAAAACATTAATTGTGCAAGCATTGGCGTGAATTTCAGATGCACATGCCGTGGTCACATATGCTCAATACCAGGCCTAAGAAGAATACATAAATAATGATAATATTAATAATAGTCCTAATAAAAATAATAAACCAATCACCAGTGGGTCCTACAATTGTTTTTTTAACAATTTTTCTTTCCTGAACTTACAAAATAAAACGTCATAACTTGAGGTTATATGTGTTTTATATTTGTTGTTTTATACTTTCAAAAGCGAACAAGCTGCAAAAACATAAGCAATCATACAAGCACCCATTCCGTAACCCTTCACCTCCCAGGAAACTTTCATAAGCAAAAGCCTATGTTTTTTTTTTTTTTGTCTGCACAGTTTGTCTGTAGGCTATGTCTTCTCGGGTCGGTTTCTCGGGTCGGTTTCTCGGGTCGGTTTCTCGGGTCGGTTTCTCGGGTCGGTTTCCCGGGCACAGATTAAATACAGTTTAAACATTGAGTCTCCATTGAACATGCTTTTAGTCTAGGAATCTGTCTGGGAAACCAGCATCTTCTGTTTAAATCCAATGAGATATAAACCAGGCTACATTAGAAGCACATAACAACGTGAATTATGCTTTATTTTATTAATTGCCGTAACTATATAATTACTGTGTATTCATTTGGATAGGCCTCCCGTTTTACTAGTAGCCTATTATTTTATTATAAAAAATCCAAACGAGACATTGGGACTACAGTAGGTCTATCCAATCTGATTATTATTATTGTCATGACCACCAATTAGACATAACAAATCTCATTTGTTGAACCTTCTCAAAATAAGAATGAATGAGCTCCATCTCAACTGCAAAGTATCTGAGGCTATGCAGTGTGCGATTTCATTTCTCAAAATCAAAAATGTAGTTCAATGGTTAACGGATTATGTTCCTCCCAGAAAATTGGCAATGGCATGGCAGTTTTGGGAACGAAATAAAGTTGCTTAAATGGGCTATGTCAAGAGCAGACGCAGTCTACCCTTCCAGATCACCCTCGTAGTCCAGTGAAATAAACAACGAAAAGTAGCCTACAGGCAGGCCTGTGCTTAACCGGTATTGTGTGAATGTTATTTGGAGATGTTTAGGAAAGAGATAAGAATCGGAGATTCTATAATTATAAAGATGGAGTAGGGAGGGAAGTGTATGGCTTAGGCTACTCAATTTAGGGGAAATGTCTACTTAATCAGCGTGGTCTGATAATGCTTGTTTATGTGATATAATCCGTGTGTATGTTACCTTTAACCTCACTGTCTGAGTTGTCTGTGCTTCCGTCCGTATTGAGGACAATATCTTTCTCAGACAGTTGTTTCGTTGGTCTGTCATTTTCCTCGAGTTTACTGTCTGCCAGATACGCCCCCTGATTGGTTTCGCAGGTGTAGTTAAATGTTTCTGGATTCTCTGTCCCAGTTTCGACCACAGAGAAGATACTATATGGGCCGAAGCCATGCAAATTCTTCTTTCTCAGGTACCGTTGACTGGCTGTAGGCGATTCCGGACGAGAATGTTCGTGCATTTGACTGTGATGGCGTCTGTCAGCCATCCTCTTGTAGGAACAAGGTCAAACAACAGTCTACGTGCGTCCGTTTGGATCCCCGCTATATAGGACGCACATTGAGTCCTTCTTCACATTTTCTGATGGGAAAGAACATGGAAACAGTGGTCTGATAACAGGCTGTGTTATCTGGGATGCATTTTTATCTTCAGCCCCAAAAGCATTTAGCTGCGTTAGGTAATGTTGGTGATGGTAGGTGGTGAGAGCCGTCTTTGTCAGAGATGGCGCACCTGGTCCTTTGGAAAGAGGCGAAGAAGCGATTCCATAATTTCTCACCGTCGAACAGTCATACTCAGTCGAAACCTCTAAGAGCCTGCATTCCGGAACTACCAAAATAGCCCTTATCTCTGCACATAGAGGATCCTCCTACCAACTATTCCACATGGAATTTAGAAGCTGGGATTCTATTTGGACATTCCATTTTATTGTTATCTTTCTTATGTTGATACCACTGTTCAGAGCCCTCGTAGAGGATTATAGTCGGGTAGGAATCTGACATATTCGAGTCGGGGGCGTGGAGCATCAAAAAAACTTAATCAACATAATTATGGACGTACGAGGCATGCCACGTGACTTTCAGACCAATAGATGTTTGAAAGTGGCCGTGATGCACCAGACTGCCATGACGACACTAGGGGCAAGTTGTCGAGTTTTTAGCTCTATGACAGAGTAAGAGCGCCATCTAGCAGGACAGATACAGATAGGGTACAGACCCAAGTTCTTGACCATACAGTAGTAGAGACTAATTAAAATACTGTTCTATCGAATTATGTGTTCTAGAAAACAAAAGTGAGCAATGGAGCTGGAAGAGGATAAACCTAAAGAAGATATGTTATGTAAATTGCACAACATGTAGGCTGACATTACATCATGATAAGTGCTGTCTTTGATTCTTGTGTAGAGGGTCTGCACTCCAAAAAAATAAGACTATTGTTATTTCATGCTATTTATTTCATTTAAAAGCATCAAGAGCAAAAACAAACGTTTTGACAATGATTCTTGAAATATCAACTGCCAAATAGTTCTATGATTTGATCTTATTAGAACTATGTTTCCTAAAGGTAATAACGAAACATTATCTGTTGTTTTTATTTCTTATAGTTCATTAAAACTGGACATGGCAGAACTTAAGGTCTCTTTCATAGAGTTTTATAAATGGCATGTAATAGTAGGGTATAATAAAAGAGAAAGAACAATACAATTGATGAACGCAGCTTTGTTTATAGGCTGTGCCAGAGTGATAAAGAAAGGAGTGGAATGAGAAAGTGTATCAGGGATGTAAGGTTTATAAACACTATTATCGATAGCCAAAAGGTACTGTAATGTGTTTTAGAGAATTTCTCACATTACTATGCATTAACCTGTTATCAAAAGCCTGTTCTTTTTTTGTGTGCAAACCTTTATATTTGTTTTTATACACTTAGACAGTCGTTGTCTGACAAGTAATTCAAAAGTAAGCAAAAGACTACTACCCCTTTTGTTTGCCTTTTTTTAATTACAATTATTTAAACCATTGAATTGTTTATATTTTTTAAAAAATCTAATTTTACTGGCCATTTTTTGGCATTGATCATAGATCAATATAGTTGAACCACATATAGGCTATAGGCTACAATAGTGGCTATAATAGTGATGCAAACATTTGCATCATGATATTATTTAATTATGTAAAGGATAATCAACTCCGGGCTCTATGCGTTCTCAGGAAAATAATGAACGACGTGGAAGGTGTGTTCCACGATGCGCTACGGGAGTTAAACTCACCTTCCACGGTGTTTCAATATTTTCCAGAGGATGCATGGAGCCCCGAGTTGATTATCCCTTTTAAACCATGGCTATAATTGAACACATTTGCCACTAGAAATGTGTTCATTTTCAAGCAGTGCTTGACTCGGACTGAAATAGGTTCCAGTACTCATTTTGGGTGCAGGTACTGTTTATATTTAGGGGCGGGAGCTCCACAATACTTTTGAGCTAAGATTCTATAAGAGAAACAGGAGCTCAAGCAGTAGACACTTTGAGGTGCCTGTACTCAGCTCCAGTGAGCGCCTGCCCAAGTCAAGCACTGTTCACAGGTAGAAATGTGGTCAACATCCACTGAAGCAGCTAGCAAGTTTACTTGAAAGCTACAGTAGTTGCCTTGGTAACCAAACAAACAGACATGCTAGTTTAGCTAACCAAACTATCAGTCCTAGCTTGCTATTATGAAAATCGAATTCAATGCCAGAAAATGTTTTCAATTCGACTTCTGCTTTCAAAAGCAGCTCAATAGAACATGTAAGAATGAACTATAACCATTTAACTGATATACCGTGAGTTACAGGGAAATAACGAGCACTCTAGAATGCTCTTCAATCCAATCAGAAAGATTTTTCATCAATGCCATGATATAATTAAGAAATAAGGCCCGAGGGGGTGTGGTATATGGCCAATATACTAAGTCTAAGGGCTGTTCTTAAGCACAACGCAATGCGGAGTGCCTGGATACAGCACTTAGCCGTGGTAAATTGGCAACAAACCCCCAAGGTTCCCTATTGCTATTATAAACTGGTTACCAACGTAATGTTCATTATACAGTTTAATAATAAATTGGGTGGTTCGAGCCCTGAATGCTGATTGGCTGACAGACGTGGTATATCAGACCGTATACCACACGCATACCACATTTATTTTTACAGCTGTAATTAAGTTGGTAATCAGTTTATAATAGCAATAAGGCACCTCGGGGGTTTGTGGGATATGGACAATATACCACAGCTACGGGCTGTGTCCAGGCACTCTGCGTTGCATCCTGCATAAGAACAGCCCGTCACCATGGTATATTGGCCATATACCACACCCCATCGGGCCTTATTGCTTAAATAAACCCATTTTATCATGGTTAATCTATTTCCAATTCTTGAAAAACTTACTGCCATCACTTGTTTGAGGAAAATGTGTGAGAGGCAATTTCATAGAGAGTCATCTGTTTCCCCATAGCATGAGAAAACCTACAGAAGAGACTTTGGAATAAGTAAATAAAAAATAACATAGTGGCAATTGAGTGTTCAGTTTTCTTCGCTGATTCTTAATCATTGGATTCAATCAGGTAAGTGTTAATTGTGTTGTGTGACTCAGTAAGTAGCCTACAGAGCACACTGCTAGAAATGCTATGGTCGTGGGTTCAATTCCCGCAAAGATCACTTACAGAAACAAAATGTAGTCTGCTAGTGGCATGTATTATATATGGTGAACTATACTAGATGTGCATCCGAATCGTTCATATTTTACTTAGTTAAATTATCTTCCTGTTGACCTAGCGTACATAATCCATGGTGATTTAGAAAATACTGCGGTATGACTCGTTTATATAGTGTCAAAAGACACAGGTGTCTGTAATCATGGCCAAGTGTGGCCTAATATCATTGGTTAATTATCAAATATTAAAATGGCATACAAAGAACAGCATACAAAAAAACACAAATGGATAGCATACGATCCCAATCAAAGGTGTTATCACGTGCTCCACTAAGGCAGTTATTTATCTCATAACTTGTCCTTGTGGTAAAAATGATGTGACTAAAACAAAGCGCGAATTAAAAGTACGTATCTCAGAGCATCGTAGCACCATTAGGTGCAAAACCTTTACTTACCCAGTTGCGGCCCACTTTTTGGAAGCAAACCACTCGATTTCGTCTCTGCGTTATATTGGCATCGAACATGTCACCCTCCCTAGGAGAGGGGGTGACCTTGATAATTTATTGGTAAAACGAGAGGCTGCCTGGATATTTAATTTAAAGACCCTTGCTCCCTTCGGTCTCAAATGTAGACTTTGATCTGAAGCCATTCTTGTGATTATTGTGACTTTGCCATTGTAATTGTTTGTAAGCTTGTATAGTCTAAAATGAATCTATGATCGTATGCTATCCATTTGTTTTTTGTATGCTGTTTTTTGTATGACATTTTAATATTTGATAATTAACCAATGATATTAGGCCACACTTGGCCATGATTACAGACACCTGTGTGTCTTTTGACACTATATAAACGAGTCATACCGCAGTATTTGTGATTATACCCTGATGAAGACAGCTTGGCTGTCGAAACGTTGGACATTCAATTTTTGCATCTGAGCTCCTAGAGAGTGCTGCTCTCCTTTATTTTCAAGTTTTCCACTCCGCTAGCCAGCAACTCGCCTAATAGGTGTGCGTTTCTTTTTCTTCTAGATTTAGAAAATACAACATAACATTACATTCTCCAGATATGCATATAAGCCTATATTTGATCTAACTTCTCAGTTAACGTGTCGCTGTCATAATCTGCCAGAGAGCCTTGCAATTAAAAATAAATGTAATCCACAAATGAGTAAACTATAGCCTACCATCTAAGAATTATTGGTTTGTTTACCTGGTTTGTTTACCTGCGACTTTTGCCCTCAATGGCGCCGAAAGAGAGGTCACTGACAATGACCCAGCCTTTTCACAGCATGTTATGATGTAGCCTAACGATTTAAACACGGATCAGGGGTGAGAGAAAGTGAATGTGGGCTATGCTGGTCGAATCCTATAACTGTAGGGCTAGGCTATATCTGCACGCATCTTAAATCGCCCATTTATATCAATAAAGAGACATGATTTATGCGAAACAACCCGTACTTGGCCGTTTCTAAAATAAGAATTCAGCCCTTTGAGAGTGAGCTTGATTTCAAAGCAATACAAAATGGTGATGTGGCTGTCCATGTTACAATTGATAATATCGCGTCCTTATGTTTATATGAAATAAAACAAAACAGCTAGGCCTATAGCCGGCCTGCCTATAGCGCACAGAGGCTTCATTTACAATCTTAAAAAAGGATTGTTA
Organism: Salvelinus fontinalis; assembly: GCF_029448725.1. NCBI lineage: Eukaryota > Metazoa > Chordata > Actinopteri > Salmoniformes > Salmonidae > Salvelinus > Salvelinus fontinalis. The sequence continues at coordinate 36,239,474 of NC_074682.1, forward strand.
AGAGATCCCGCCTCCTTCAGTGTGGTGAGTAGGCTTAGAGGCTATCTGAGTTTAATACATGTCAGGAACTGGATTACATTCAGAGGTTGGTTCTTAATAAGATCACAAAAAAGGGTATGTAGCCCATTTCTGGAGCATAGGCCTACTTGATATCAATGACGTTTTTAAAGAGGATGGGCTGACAGTGAGGAGCAAGAGAAGTTATGTGACTGAGTGTTGTCGGTAACACCTGGTCGACCCGTGTTCCACACATTTGTGAATATCAACAAGATATTGTCAGTAGGCCTATATCATTAGGAACAAAACTAATATTTTTTGTAAGGGTGTGTTTAGACAGAACTGATCCAAGGCACTGTGATTGGTTGTTGGCTCTTGTATAATTAAATAAATGAATAGACCCGTCAGCTTTCAGCAAAATCAGCGTTATAATTCCAAAAAGCCTTGAAGTAGGCACAGTGTGCTGAAATGTTAGTGTTTTATACCCATTATATTATTTGTAGGACAGTATGTGCAACTATCTTAATTTTTTTATGAAACACCTTGGATTACCATGGTTTCATAATCTGTATAACATATTAATAGCACTATAACATAATATAAGTGTATATTTCATAAATAAGATACGTAGAAAAACATCGGATCAGTCAGTCAGTCGGATCAGTCAGATGTTTTCAGTAGGCAAAAAAAATAAACATCTGGGTTTTCTATAAAGAGTTTTCGATTAGTAAAGTAGCCTTAAAATATTTCTAAATCTATTGGTTTTATTGGGTATCGCGATGGAATTCAACACATCTGAAAAAGCATTGCTTAAATAAGAAGGTATGAGCCAGATGTAGGCTATGTCGGCGTTCGTTTATTGATTGTAGGTCACCTAGCTGCGGACTCACTACACCCCAAAACCTTAAAATATAGACTATTATTACACAAAACACACACACATGCTCAAATCCTGTGACATTCCAATACGCCAGGGTGAACGACCTTAACATATGCACACCCATGCACACAGATAGCCTACCTGCGCGGGTACGCTGAACGGGCCAGGGGTCTAGACCTGCATAGAAAGTTTACAAGTTAGAATATAAACACGAGCACATAAAATACCAGTCTGAATTGAAATATAGCATGCACATTTTCTGAAAATTGCAATCTTAATGATAAAAGTTGCATCAATGGAAACGTTTAAATGGTTAAACGCCCGTTGCCAACATTAAACGGACTATCATTATTTATATCCATGTTCTTATTCTTCACATTAACATTCCTATATTACTAATTCATTTTAGCTTAATATGATTAGACTACTATACGGCCTAATTATATATGTGTTTTAGGCTACTTATTACTATTTCATGCCTCACGTTACTTTTCTTGAAGGGAATGTGAATGACTTTTCTCGAAGCATAACATGCATGATAAGAGTCAAAATCATTCCCGAAAACCTAAAGCCTTGATGGTGTAACATTTTTACTCACGCAGCTAATCCTCCACAACACACACTAAAATGGAGTCCGCCTTCATGCCATCAAAGTGACAGTAAAATAATATTACATTTGAAACAACGTTGAGCTATTTTGCACTTGAAGCCCGCTTTACTATACCCGTATACACGAATGGTACATTTACGCTCGACGCATATTCTCAGCCTTAAATCAAATTATAAATCTGCCAGGTGTGATATAGGCCCACAAGATAAGTCAGCATAATATTAAATTTGAACATCGTAAAAAATCTTAAACAATTTACCAAACTGCACAGGGCTGGTTTATTTATAGGCTTGTCATCGCCTTGCTGGGTTAAGCGAAATGTCGTTCTCTGAAATAATGCGCACTCACACACATAGGCATACACACAGTCTATCTCTCTGTCACACACCCACCCACCATTATGCACACCATACACCAGAAAGGCCTTTACGCACAAACAATTGCTTTTTGGAAACCTGACCTTGATTTCCTAAAGATGTCCATCACTGCATCCTCTCGTCCAATTCCATGCCTTCATACCATAAGCCTAGCTAGCTTATAGGCTAAATTAAATTTTTAAAGACCCATACCAACAAAGCCTTCAAAAGCGCAAGCTCGTATCGCAGTTGTGCCTGTTCAACCATTCAAACACATAGCTTACAAGCAATGTAGGCTATATTCCTAGTAGCTATTCCTCTTTCTCCTCCCTGTGGTTCTCTTCTCAATAGAGGGCTATAGTACCATTAGGGCCTTGTTCAACAATTGTCTATCTGGTGCGGAAGCGTCGCCTCGTGGTCATAACAAAATTGACGTAACACTAAATAAAGCGCAGGTTTTTGTGGGGCCCTGGATTTGTGTGGGGGTCTGGATTTATTTGATTGTACCACAGCCACGACTCCTACCCGATTAATAATGTCAAGAGGTACATTTTGAGAGGATGTATTGATTATGTCAATATTGTAAACAGAGATCTGACACACCTTTGAGTGACGTTGGACACCACCAGACAGAACGTGATATCCGCGTCTTACTCCAGAAACCGCTGGTCTCATAGGCACATGCACGCACACAAGAGTAAAATGAGGGAGAGGCGAGAGCCAAGAAGAGCAGGCAATCTGATGCCGTGAGAGGGACCCTGAGTTGTGAAAAACTCCAGTCCAGGCCCAAGATCCCTCAGCGGGGTGTGAGAGCAGTAGTGTGAGAGTCTTGATCTCCAGCATTGATCCAGAACCTACTCCTCTTCCCTCAGCCATATGTATTTTATCACCCGGTAGGCATATTATGCGAAATTAGTTTGGGGGGGGGGATTACATGTTACTTGAGCTATAAGCCAAAAATTATACATGTTCGGTCATCAGCCAATCCATTTTGTATTTGGAACTAGTTGAAAAGAAAATGGAAAAGGCGTATTTGAAATACACAGAGTGTACAAAACATTAGGAACACCTACCTAATATTGAGTTGCACACACTTTTCCCCTCAGAACAGCCTCAATTCGTCGGGGCATAGACTCTACAAGGTGTGGAAAGCATTCCACAGAGATGCTGCCCCATGTTGACTCCAATTCTTCCCACAGTTGTGTCAAGTTGGCTGGATGTCTTTTGGATGGTGGACCATTCTTGATACACACGGAAAACTGTTGAGCGTCAAAAACCCAAGTGTTCCAATTCTTGATACACTCAAACCAGTGCGCCTGCCACCTACTACCATACCCGATTCAAAGGCACTTACATTTGTTGTCTTACCCATTCACCCTCTAAATGGCACACATACACAATTCATGTCTGCAATAGTTTATGCTGCAATAGTTTATGTTTGGGGGGCTAGTATAAGTCTGTTATATCTGGAGAATTTATCCTGTCTTATCCAGTGTCCTGTGTGAATTTAAATATGCTCTCCCTAATTCTCTCTCTCTTTTTTTTCTTTCTTTCTTTCTTTCTTTCTTTCTTTCTTTCTTTCTTTCTTTCTTTCTTTCTTTCTTTCTTTCTTTCTTTCTCTCTTTCTCTCTTTCTTTCTCTCTTGGAGGTCCTGAGCCCTAGGACCATGTCCCCAGTCCACCAGGTCTTGCTGCTGCTCCAGTTTCAACTGTTCTGCCTGCGGCAATGGAACCCTGACTTGTTCACCGGACGTGCTACCTGTCCCAGACCTGCTGTTTTCAGCTCTCTAGAGACAGCAGGAGCGGTAGAGATACTCTGAATGATCGGCTATGAAAAGCCAATGGACATTTATTCCTGAGGTGCTGACCTGTTGCACCCTCTACAACCACTGTGATTATTATTATTTGACCCTGCTGGTCATCTATGAACATTTGAACATCTTGGCCATGTTCTGTTATAATCTCCACCCGGTACAGCCAGAAGAGGATTGGCCACCCGTCATAGCCTGGTTCCTCTCTAGGCTTCTTCCTAGGTTCTGGCCTTTCTATGGAGTTTTTCCTAGCCACGGTGCTTCTACACCTGCATTGCTTGCTGTTTGGAGTTTTAGGCTGGGTTTCTGTACAGCACTTCGTGACATCAGCTAATGTAAGAAGGACTTTATAAATATATTTGATTGATTGATGTCTCAATTGTCTCAAGAGAGACAAGAAAGAGAGGCTATTCCTAATATTTTGTACACTCAGTATATGTAGGCCTATATCTAACTATTATTTCATCCTGTATGTATGAGACCTTTGAAGTAGCCCATAAGAGGCCACATGAAAATATGGAAAATGCAAAACATTTAGGTTATTTGGAGTGTTGGACAGTGTTATACACTTAGACCTCAAAGTTCCAATCTGGTTTAACAAAATATATGTTACACTATTCAATTGCTTGAGGATGTCAAATTACTGCACTCCAGATGTCAAATTGGGGCTGCTTTTCCATTTCAATTAGCCTACAGCAAATTAATTATAATAGTATGATCATGCATATAAAGTGTATCCAATACAGACTAACTGTTTTGCTTATTTTGGGTTCACAAATACCTAAAATGAAACAGATATTAAACAATAGCAAACAAAACATGGCAAATAGTTTTTCAAAATTCTACCACATTCATAACAGGTTGAAAAAAAAACATTAGCCTATATGCGTCAGTTTTCAAGAGGTCAATGGTAGGTTCTCTAAACATCCCCCTTCAAACCCCATCCCCCTTTCCCCCCGACACTCTTTCGTTTGCAACCCTCATTGGCTGGCTCACCAGTTGGTACCCGCATTTCCGAGAGCAAAGCCAGTCTCGGATTCAACTTTATTGAGTAGGGTTAAAGGTGATGGCCTTGACTTCACGAAAGTTCAAAGACAATATCTCTTTCTTTCTCGCAATACATCAAAATACACCTAAACGTTCCAAGTCCTCCATATCTGTACATTGTTGCCCATCGGTATGAATTACATTAGATATAGCCTATGCGTAAATGCGTCGGCAGCCACAGAGTAAAAAAACATGTCACAGCCGCAGGACATCAGTGGTGAGGTATAGGCCTATACCAAATGGTCGATAAACTTGAGTTTTTTTTCTCTCCAGAAAAGGATACCCAAGTTGTCGCCGTTTTGTTGTCCCAAGCGCAAATGGATAAAGATATAGGCCTAGTGGATGACGTGAAGATAGTGCGCTCGGGATGTTATCTAAATCAGACATGTTTCAAATAGGATGTTTATATGTTTTTACGTAAACGGCCACCTATAGCCTACTCGACCTCTCTATTTACGATGGAAGGAATCTCTCCACTGGGCAGACGGTGTAATTAAGAGAAAAGTAGCTATTTATTGTCCTTGTCTTTATGACAGTGTCTAGACCAGGCCAGCTCATTTACACATTCACTCAACAACATCACTAACACGCGCACACAGGCACGCACACGCAAATGTGTTTTACTTTACATATAGCCTATAGGTCATACATGGATGATAAACAATTCAACATTATAGCACCTCTAATTATTTGCAGAGTTTTTCGTGAAAATAAGAGAAATGGTCAATTAAGACAAATGTACAACCCTCATGTTCATGACAAATTGCGGCTCAAGTCTATAGTTTAACTATGTTACAAGCACTCCCAATATTTTAATCTAACATTTTACCTAGTTTTAGCCTATTGATTTGTGTGTAGACAAGGATTTTTGATTTGTATCAATTAGCCTACCTAGTTGAGTTCTGAGATAGAGCCTATACTTATTTTCCATGAATCTTAACATGAAATCTCAACGACTTGTCAGGGACATGTATAGGGTTTCACAACGTTTTATTTGTATACTGTGCTATTAAGGGCCTACTTAAGAAGTAAAGTAGAACGTAACTTGCAATGCTCTTCTACAAGCATTGAGGACTAGCCCAACTGATTCTGCAAAAGACCAAGCATTCTGCATGAATACACAAAGTATAATATTACGTTCTTGGTAGTTGATCTTTGAAATGCAGACCTAGACCCAGTAAAAATTATAATATAAAACTCTCAAAGAATGGCTTGATTTAAGAATCACTATACGTTTATTTTTATGTTACATTCTTTCACTTGATGCATATAGGCTTATGCAACGTCATGTCTTCATACTGCATAACATGTAAACGGAAAGCAATCAACAAATAGCTCGCTATAGTCAAAGAGCTTGTAGCCCTAGAGCTAAGTTATTTTCTGAATTCTTGAAAATATAGTAATTAGGTTAAGTGATAACATTTTATAAACAAATGAAATATATATACAGTCATATAGTCAAAGGAGATTAATGTGGGACCAATGATTCGTGTCGAAGTTCTTGGTTGCTGCAAAAATGTTTATATATCTGCATATCTATGAAGAAGAGTCTGTGCGGCTGTCCTCAAGTCGGTTAAGTTTGTAGCAAAATAATTTTCACAAAGAAAGGATAATGATGTAATACAGAGATAAAAGAGAGACACGTCACTGGAAAGACAGAATTTCACAAGTGAATCGAAATAGGCTATAATCAAACTAAAAGAAATACTGATGTCGTGCTTGCCATTACAATGTTTCAAATGTTTGGCCATATGTGACAAACGCCCAAATATAAATCTTTCATTGGAAAGAATGGAATAGTTTACCTTCATTGCTCTGCTACTGTCAGAGATACATTTCTCTGATGTCTTGTGTTATGCTGGTTCTTGTTATTGGTTCAACAAAACAAGGAAACGTAAAACATATTGATAAGTGATTTTCTTCCAGTCCCAGCGTTTCCATGAATGACCTAACACTTGTTTTTGGCCAGTCGACTCCGGCCTTATCCTCCAAAGGCAATTCAGTTTCAGAGATGATAATATTGATGATTATTTCCCCCCAAAGCTACCAGTTTAGTGTTTAGTTCACAATAAGGGATTTCCAGAAAAATACTGCAGCCGATCTCGGCTTAATTTCTTTTCTTTCATTCGGCGGTTCTGGAACCAGATTTTGACCTGACGGTCAGTGAGGTTTAGCATTCTGGAGAGCTGCAGCCGTTTCTCCTTGTTGATATAAACATTAAAGAAGAACTCTCTTTCCAGTTCTCGAATCTGGAACTTCGTGTACGGACACCTCTTCTTCCTCGTGCGTGGTGTACCTTAGAGCAATATAAAACAAATAATCAGAAGAATGTAAGGTCGAGTGTATTCAACATGTAGGCCTACACTTTTTTCAAATAAAACAAGCATTAAGATACACGCTGAAACGTATGGGGATTCAGAACGTAGGTGTGTTAAGTTTGATAAAATGTAAGTGTCCTAAACACGTAGCCTACCCTCAAGCCTGCACATTCATTTTCTTTCTCTGTATCCTTAAATCCATGGCCACCAGTGCCATCCTCTTGTAACATACAACTATAATCAACCATCTCTATAAAATCTCTTGACGAGTTTTGCAACGCTATTCACGAAACTACAAAGACATCGCACTTCATCACCTCACTACCTACCTTACTTTCCCCACTCAACACTGACATAATACATGGGAATATATGGCTATCATGGAAAATATGAACCTTCCTTTCATATCATAATGCGATCATCTATAGCGAATTAACACTGGATACCTAGATAGCATTACTGCCAATCAAATAGGTGGGATATAATTATAGGCTAGAGACAAATTCTTCCATGCCACTATGGGGGAGTTTAGGCCTACGGACTGGGAGCCCCTGTTTAATAGTCTCAAATGAATATGAGTGAATTATATCTAGGCTATTTGCTCATTGGTTTATCATATTCTACATGGACTATAACAAAACCGAACGAGTTTGTTGGTGATTTACAGAATAGCCTAGACTAAGATCTCAACGCTTGGAAGATTTAAATAATTGATTATTCTACAAACTAAAATACTAGGCTAGCCTACTTTCACGGTTACCAATATAGATGCACGTTTTGAGAAGAGCATAGGTCCCAAAGAAACAAAACATTATGATTATCACAACTATTATTAGGCTATTCTTTTTTACATGCAATCTCGATCGAACACATAGGCTAGCTGCTGTTAATGCGTAAAGTAACCTGTGGAGAGTAGCAACACAGTAGCATTTCTGCATTTTACAGGAGGCTGCTGAGAAGGGGGGGGGGGGGGGGGAAATCAAAGGACGCCCAAAAGCAGTGTTCTGCTCAATTGCTTTTTACCCTCGACAACTTGGTGAAACATCGCCCAGCGCAAGTTCATGATCAAAGTTAGCGTTTGTCACAATAGCGGGCTCTTAAAATTTCACAGACTGGGAGAGCTGCTGCCTGCTGCCTGTGTGTAACGTATCGTTTTTTTCAAAGCGCTTTCCCATCGTAAAATGTTTTCTTGTTGGAAGAAAGAGCTTTGTAGGTTATAATAAAATCCTTTGAATGCTTATAAAACTCCACATAAAATCTGACCGACAAAAATACGGGGCTAGTCCCTTAACCTTTTTTACAGCTTCGGCTTCGGTACCTACTCGAGTGGCTTGTTTTGTTGGCGCTGTCGTCTTTCTTGCCCGATGAAGAAGCACAAGAACCAGAATTAACGTTTTCCTCTTCATCCTCCGGGTCTTTCTCAGGGTCTGTGGCTCTGTGGAGGAGGGCGGCAGGCGGCTGGGACGCCGAATCAAGCTTACTGGATTCGCCGTCCTGAGCACAATTCTCTGTCGAGATGTTTTCCGTCCCATTGTGTGTGCTTTCGAAAAAGCGGTCAAAGCCCTGCGGTAGAACGTGGCTTTTCCCCACACTAGAATAAAAGCCCGTGGATAGGTGGTTGGAGCTTGGGTGGTTGTGGTGATGGTGGTGATGACTGTATACACTTTCGTTTTTCATCAGCATTTCTGTCATGGTGGACGATGGCGGAAGGCAGTCTCTATGTACCAGTTCCTCCCCAGAGTAGCAGGACGCATAGTTCCCTCTATGGTGCCACTTAGTTGAGGGGTCCAAACCGTAAGAAACGTCCCGAACCGGTTGCACTTGGGAGAGGTTCGTGGAGTAAGGGTAGGTGATTTGCCGAGATGGGGCCTGTGGCAGGAACGAAGAGACAGCAGAAAATTCGGGGACGTAATATGTGCAGCTGGGTAGGTAAAGGTTGGACGCACAGCTCGCTCTGTCTCCGAACTCGGAAGTCCTGTCTTTTCGCGTCTGTGAGCAGAAGTTTCCCAGATTAACCGAGTTAAACATCTTTCTCCCCGTTCTCTTGCACTATAGATAGATGTTTTGGATTCGAACTGCAGAAGGATAAAATTTGGGAAGGCGAGATGACGTGCTATCCGTCTAAGTCGCCCCAAGACACGTGATTGAAAGTAGATATTGTCATATATCAATTTGGAACACTTACATGCGTAGGAGTGGTTCACTTAGGTAAGATATAGAAGGTTCAAACGATTGGTTTTCCAACACCGCAGGAGTATTATAAAAATCAATATCTGGTATCTTACCATTTTTTGCTTTAGTCTTTGAACGATATAATCAAAATATGAATACCGTATTGTACACGCGCAATGCAATGCATAGTAAATAACTAAAAGGTACGGGTTTTTGAGTATAACAATAATGATTATTAATGTTATTATTATTACTATTATTATGGTTATTATTATTACGAGGCCATGCAAATGTCAGCTATAATGGTTATTTTGCAAGCCCTTAGTGAATTTCAACTGTGAGCGTGCAGTGTTTGAGATTAGCCCTTTCCCCAATTTATTTTCCTATCAATGAAATACCTCTATTAATCCTCTATCCTATCAAACAACCCTTGAAGTAAATATTGAACATGTTCTACAAACAAATTTATGATGATAACACTTAGAATTTCTTACAGTCGTCTTTTGTGAATGAATTTGCATGAAGGCCCAATTTCCATATAACCTGATATTTCAGCAAATAAAAGATAGATCAAATGTTCATTATCATCTAGTCTGATGGTTTAGTTTATATGTTATGAATTCCAAGTTAACCTGTTGTAATAGCTGGTTTAAAGATCTCGTTAAGAACCCAATTTTAACGCGGGTCATTGCTCTACCCCCATAACCAAGATCACGGAAAGAAAGAAACACGAATGTACATTTGCATCGAAATTCTGAATATATTTTTTTGTTAGGCCAGTATTTGGCGACGTGATGGAATCAAGGAAGTCAGAGAGCAAAAACATAGTTCTTGAGTTTATAACCTGTGTGAGTGTGTGTGTGTGTGTGTGTGTGTGTGAGTGTGTGTGTGTGTGTGTGTGTGTGTGTGTGTGTGTGTGTGTGTGTGTGTGTGTGTATGTGTGTGCGCGCACCCATGCTTTTCCCTGCATGAATATGTTAAGACATTAACCCGCCTTTACATATGTAGATTTTAGCTTATATGCCTACTCGTCGAGATTTATATATGTTTGACAAATTATATAAACCACTTAATATCATTATATTTGTATATTGGCCATCTATTTATGGGATAATTGCTCGGTCTGTAACAATTCACTCATTTGAATTTATTATTGAATTTATATTCCAGATAAATCCAAATATAAATATGGCTTTACCATAACATTTCCCTACACGTGTTCGGATGTCCCTACGTTTGCACTTTGCACGTTGGGAATAGGCTAAAAAGAGAGAAGGCATAAAAGGAATGCAAGCTCTCTATAGCACATTAGTTTTCTTCCATGCATTTTTGCATCAACCAGAACCCGGGATAACAAGTCATTATGCATATTCGAAAACAGAAGTTTCCCATCACTAACAAAGACCAAATGGTTTCATTGAACTAGAAGTGAGGAAAAGCGCTCAATAAATAATGTTAATATATAATAGTGTTCAATATATAATGCCAGACATATTACAGAAAGTGCTAAAGCTACATTCCGGCTGCTATTTATTTAAGATAGTTCAGCGTTATGCTGTGCGGACAAATAAATACCGCATCGTTTGAGATTCATGCAGCAGGCGGCAGGTAGCCTAGTGGGTAGAGCGTTGGACAAGGAAACGAAATGTTTCTAGATCGAATCCCCGAGCTGACAAGGTAAAAACCTGTCATTCTACCCCTGAACAAGGCAAATAACCCACAGTTCCTAGGCCGTCATTGAAGATAAGAATTTGTTCTTAGCTGACTTGCCTAGTTCAAAAAAGGTACAAAAAAAAGCAGGAACATGTTCAGGACCTGAGGTCGAGCCGCAAGAAGCCTGCAATCAAGTACAAAGAAATCCGACAGCTGTCCAGACACGGCACTTGAATTTGACCACCAAAATCCTGAAAGCAACCGCCATAAAAGGCGGAAGAGCTGCAGTAAATGGACTTTTCTTCACCTCTTTGGCTAGTACGCTTTTGTCGAAAGGAGCGAAGTTTACATAGATTTGTGCCATTTTAATTTCTTACATCTCGACCACAATCACAAAATGTAGCATACCCGAAACAGACATTTACAAGAAGACTATACATCATTGTTACATCATTGCTACTTACTGTGTTAAATATTTCATAGGCTACATGCATGCATTCTAAAGCTGTTGAAATTCAAGAAAAGAGAGGTGCGATGTGTGCATAATATAATATTAGCAATAGTGTTTGCTTTGAAATATATCTGTATATCTCTTGTCACATTCAGCAAAATATAATATTGAATCTCGGTACGCATAAACTGCACCCGGAGAGCAGTAGAACTAATAAACAGATAGCCTGTCATAAAAATTGTATTCTCTTCCTGGGACAGTCGGCCGTGTATGGCCATTAAGTGCTCTCTTCCATGCTGCAGGGATGCCAAGTACACTATACAGTGTTCATTTGAACATACTGGCTATACTGTTTCTTTTAGGCACAATACAAATTCTTTCTACAGATTATTTCTCAATACAGATTAGCATGTAGCCTATAGCATCTGAATGTGAGTGGCTACATTGCTTTCATGAAGGCCTGCGTGCACTTGGAAAGCTAGGTTAGCTCAAGCCTGCTCGTAATAGGACACTGATATAAAACAAATCGAGATATTCCTTCGACCTGAATTAAGATATTTGTACTAAAACTGTCTGTCTCTCTTCAACCGTTAAATATTGTGTGTAGCAAATATAATCTCGACGAGGGTATCCTAATATCCCTAAAAGCGTAAATTGTCTCTAGCATCATGAGACTTGAACACGAGCTTTTTTGTAAGTATTTGCCATTCTCTGCTTGAAAATAACACTGTTGGGGAGAAGACTTGACAAAGTGTCTGTTCGCGAAATCCACGTAAGGCCTCACCACCCATTATAGTAAACGAACAAGACTATAGACCTTGAGTATTTTTAATCCAAAGAGAAATCATGAAAATAGTGACCAAAGGGAGAAGAGGATAGGCTATATTTTCTCTCAAGACAGTGGTGAAGTTAGCTCCATCAAATGTCTATACCCACATAAATTCGAGCTGAAACAAGCGCTCAATGTGGCAAGCGTGTGAAATAACATTATTGTCCCCTCATGGCCCAGATAATTTTAATTGGATGTAAGCCAACCTATTAAATTCGCTTGTATGAGCTGTGAAGAGTTTCAAGCATCAACAAAAAAGGCCATGGTTACACTGAGGACCTGGCAAAAGCAACGAGCCACAGCGACTGAAAATGGGAAACAGGTTTTAACACATAGGCCCTTACGTGAAGATACCATAAGTTAACTGTGCAGTAGGCCGAAGCACACAACAGTAGGCCTTGGTTGTGCAAGTTTTGTTTGGCGAACCATTATTGAAGAAGAGAGGATTTATCATGTGATAGCCTATTGATTATGGAAATTAGCCATATAGATGATAGGCTATAAACATAGGCTACAATATATAGCCTAAAACAATGATAAACCATGAATAAAATACTTTACGATAAAGTACCCAACGTTAAATGTGTGGATTTTTCTGTCTCGTTATTGGTGGGATAATTTATGGAGAGGGTAGCCCACTCATGGATATAACAAACCAAAATGTGCTATGAAAAAATATTTTGGAGGGTTAGCTGAGGTATGGTCTAACCCAGGGAGAGTCAGCGTTGTAAGAATATCGCTCCTCGAATGAGATATATTTATTCTATGCTTGTGTGCGCAATAAACACCAAAACCGCGACAACATATAATAACGATTTTTTTTCTTAATTCATTGTTTATTCATAGCCCATCTGTCACTTCCAATATGGTCTAACATAAAAATTAAGCGATGTGGTTTGATTTTGGTGGACAATTTTCTCCACCTTGTGGCAGAGTAATTTGTAGGCGTATGGTTTAGAATTTAGTGTTATTTCAATGACTGCACTTTTGCATTATACGAAGAAGAAAAAAAACGAATAGGCTGCAATTTGCAGATGTATTTGTGAGAATTGTCTGTCATTTGTGGGTTGAATCTGCACGACTGGCGTGGACAAGCCTACTGGACTATCATCTCTTAGGACAAATAGGAAATGGGCAAAAAGAATGAGAAAACCCTGTGCACAGCAATGTGTCTAGATGCTGTCAGGAAAAACTAGTATCAACAAACACTGAAAACGTTATAGTTAAACTTAAGGTCGGTTGCCTGTCTCCCCTAGTGTGCGGCTTTTACACTGGTTTTTAAATATGGAAATGGGCATCTGACGTATAGTCAGTCAGTCGTTACCAAATACTAATTTTGTTACGATCCCAAAAGCAACAACAAGTTAATATAGCCTACTATTACCAAAGCTGTGGTTAATTGTGTTTCCTCTGTCTTAAATAAGCTACATACAAATTCATGAAAACATTTGAGTTGGCACAGTTTATTTCTTAAAAAACACACAAAAAATCCATTACAAATACTTATAAAGTGGGTCCATAAGCGATAAGCAATGTTCGAGTTAGCCATGATAGGCCTATCAAAAGTTGACGATTAAAGCCAATCATAAAGCCTATTTTTTTGTATACTGTATATATATTTGCAATATCTGCATTGTATAGATTAGTAATATAACTTATCGATTATTCAAATAACATACGTTAGAGCATGAATACGCCGAATTGTGGCAATATTTTCAATTCTAATATAGCCCAAATAACCACTAGTCCACGTCACCGTATTTGGAAAGGACTCAACATTCATCCTAGTGTGTAGATTTCGTTTGTACCTCCATGTGCAGGAACAAACGCAACGTTTGTGCAGTAGGCCTAATGATAAGTATCAACTGATCAAAAACAGTAATACTTCAGACAAAACTCGTCAAGGTGATTAGGTCTCATCAACGTTGAAAACGAATTAGATTATTAAAAACAAACTGATAAAACACACTTGTCTTGGTTCAAACATGGTAATGTCACATTGAACCAACAACAAACAAATATTGATCAAATTGAATAGTAAACGGACATCCAGTGGAAAGCATACCCCCTCAAAACAACAACATATAACCTAAATAGCTATAAAAGTACTATATACCACCACTATATTGTCACTACGACAAACAATAATAAGCCAATGAGGCCCTTTATCGTTCAGACTACATGTGCCATGTCCCGTGGAGCTCTCAAACGCATTATGGGCATGCAAGTAATGGCTGCACCAAGGCCTCATCAGTCAATTCCGTTAATTAGCTGATTCAACTGGTAATTGTCCAATATTAGGGTTATGATGACCCAGTTGGTTTGAACATGGTGCCTGCAAGATCAGGATTGTGTAGGCCTATATTTGATTCCCGCATGGCCAACATACTTAGCCTAACATACTTAGCATACCGTACTATTATATTTTGAATGATGGTTTCCATCAAAAACGCTAATTTAATTTGTATTAATTTACTGAACTGCCCGAGTTTCAATGGAATTGAACCCAAATCGTGTCTATTTGTTCGTCCCATAGGCTATTTGACGAGAGGCGTCATAAACCTCATGAATTGAGAATTATCCTTCATATATTTGCAAGGCGTTTGGATAACAAGTCATGTGGTCGATATCCCAGGACCAGCCAATGTCTCCATTTTGCATGGACATACTCTAAAATCAACTGATAGAATGAAAATATCAGTGCGTACCAATGCACGACTCAGGATGACCACAAGTAAGCCTACATTGTAATGCATCATTGACTTTGATAATGTTCTGAAAAAACGTATAAAATCACCTGCTACCTTTGTGAAAATAAACATGAACCTAAGTAACCATAAATGTATGAATTTATTCATTTAAAAAGGGGAAAATAGCGTTGCTCAGATTATGCGTACTACCATGCTAGCGCAAACCAAAAGGTAGTATTTTCCCGATTCTATAGTATTAATAAATGGGATAACATTGCTTAGTAATAGCCTGGGTTAAAAATCACGACATGTCCAAAATACACGATGAACTTTCGCTGACTTGAGACATTTGGCATTTGACTATCTAAGACCAGACAAAAAACGCGGTAAAACTTTTTTCTTAAGTATCTGAAAGGTAAAGTAGATTTATGAGAGAGGAAATAGAATCTGTATTTTCTTACCGAATATCCGTCTTTGTTTCCTACAGGATTCGTTAGCGCTTAAGCATTGGGCCCCTAATTGAGCCTCTCTCTTTATGATGTTTAATTTCCTTTCCAACTCTAGACACTGCTGCCTTCAGATCTAGCGGAGACTGCCGCTTTTGAAGTTGGCATCCCGATCACTTTGGATATATTACATCTTCTATTCTTGTTGAGAAACAATTTACTCTCTCAAAACGAGCCCTGGAACCTTTCCTCTCATGTCTCTCTCTATCCACCTAAGTTGTAAGTCTTTCTTTATACTCAACGAGAACTTGAAAATAAAATACAACCACCATATAGCTACGACTTTAAATAACAGTTTTTCCCCCTCTTTTTTTAACCGGTCTTTCTTGCCCTTTTCCTAATACATTTGCGATGGACAGTGGAGCCCCATATAAGGAGCTTACTAACTTGACCTTCAATTTGTATGTGGGTTCCCGCCCACATAGACGGCAGGAAACACTGGGACGATGTGCCGCACCGTCCTCTGGGGCAGATGTGTGGAAACCTTGAACATCAAAACACTGCCATTTGTATAATGCACTCATGTGGAAACAAATGTTTCTTTGATATCCACCTCTGAAATAGTTTTGCGCATGGCATTTTTCAGTAAGCATATAGGTCTTCATACAGTAGGTAGGCCTATAGCCTAAAGGCAAATATGACGAAGGATTATGTCGCAAGGCCTAGCACATGCATACTGAACAGCACAACAAGATTCCAAATACGCGTTTTAGTTATCAAGACATTATGGAGATGAATTAGGTAATTTAATAACAGGCCTACTTTGAATCTAAGAATAGACTAAATGTGTGCGTAAAACTTAAACCTATCTGACAAGCGTGTATAAAAGTCAAAATTCTTAGCGTGCTAAAGGTCGAAATTCTATGAGGAGACGCGGTATGTCTAAACAGCAGTATCGCAAAAAGACAAGACAAAGGGCGTGCATAAAACCTACTTTAAATCTAAACATATCAAACATACCAACATAGCCGTAGGCTATTTTATACCAGACCTACTTTGAATTTAAGAAAATATTAAAGGTGTGCGTAAAACCTAGGCCTATCATATAAGCGTGCAATATCGCAAAGAAATAATAGACAAAAGGTGTGCGCAAAACCTTCTTTGAATCTAAACATATCAAACATATCAACACGGCCATATGTCGAAACATAATCATCTTAAAAGTAGCTTATATTGTTGAAGCGGTGCCGAACCAATGCGCGGTTAGTCTTACTGAAATGAATCGAGGTCGTAGGTTTATATGCCTTGTTTGGACGATGCATTTCGATTTTGGGGGGGCAGAATCTAAGCAAACTGTGAATGAAGACTATAACTAGGACGACAAAAAAGCATGCAAATACATTTTTTTAAACAATTTTTAAAGAATGTAGGGTCTAATCTTAATTTGGCATAGGCCACCTTTTTGTTTTACCACGCTCCCATATTATATTGGGGTGTATAAATTCACATGCCTATTCCAAGTCAGTTGTTGTTTACATTATATCTGTGAAAATACAATTTTTTTTAAAATTAAGAAGAAGGCATAGGCCATCTCGGAAGATGTGAACATTTAAATTCCTTCCATTGGAAGAGTGTTAATAACAGACACCAACATCTGCCGAGATGAGCAAATTGCCCAACTACAATTTGATATTTTATACAAACGGATACAACTAAAATAGTTTTAGATTAGTTTGTTTGTTTTAATTGTGTTTAAACACTTTAAAAAATGGCATCGCCCATATAGATTTTGAAACAAAACCGCAATGAATTTGTTGTCACTGAAGAAGGTGGGATAACAACACCTTCGCCTGAGGTTTGGATATGAAGTGTAATTCAATATTATGTTAGATTCGTTGTTCAGATATCACTGATATATTGTTCACAAAGCCATATTTGAAGATCTATCGGTTGCTTGATAGAGAATTTTGATACGGTGTCTGTAAATAAGCAGCACATGCTCCAAATATGACCTTGACACCGATTTACCGAATTTAGTGGGAAAAATCTGGGGTGCAAGACTTTAGCTATGTAGGCTACAACTATGGTTTGCCACTCGTTAAATAGTGCTATGACAATAAAATACACAGTGAATACGCCAGGCTAAATTGTGTAGGCCTCTCTTTCTTCTCTCTCTTTATTTCCCCCTTACGCGCACACGCACGCGCAAACAAACAAACAATGGTGTCTGAACTTGGCAATTGGCTCTGGAAGTGAAAAGCAAATGGTGGAAGAAGGGGCAAGAATTAAGGAAACTTCCTCTTTAAGAATACAATGTATCCAGAAGGATTTTCCAGTGATTAATCTAGACCCACAGGTTAGTCGATATAAATGTGTATTATTATAAAGGCACATGGACCTATAATCAGTCCTCGTGTTTCTTAAAAAATCCAAGAGCAGGCTATTTTTCTCGACTTGGTTTGATAAAACTATTGTGTTTCATTATAAACTAACATTTCTGTCTATTGATTATAGAAAACATTATTGGTATTGACATTGTAATACTCATGCTTATAGCCTACTGTATATAATGTAGGTATATCATGTCATTTTAGATTTGATCAAGGCATTGTTATTAGCTTAAGCTTGGATAACGACTACACACAATCCGTCGAACAGTATTTGCATATGCTGCTTGGCATAGGCTATTATATAATTTCATTAAGTTGTAAATGGATCAACTCGAAAGAAGAAAACTGAGGGGAGTAGCCTATTAAAAAGTCGTTATCAGTTAGGAAACGTAACAGCAAAAAAAATAAACACACTTTCTTCACATTAAGGTATGCCATTGCTTCTTCATCCTGAAATTTCAGACATGTAGGCCTGTAATAACTCATCTAAAGACTAGTGATCTGACTATAGGCTAATACTGAAGCGTTCAAATGTTACATCCCGTAGTTTTTCGATCAAGATGCTGAATGAACACAATAACCCTTTTTTGGAAAACCTATAATTGTTTTCGCTTACAGCACAGTTCAAAAGGCATAACAGAAAACGGCAAAATGTATGTATTTTGGTTTTACACACAGAAACCTCACGCGTAAAACAGTGATATTCACTTCTTGTAACTAGCCTAAATATGATCTTTGTCTATCCCTGGACCGAGATCAATTTAATATTTATGTTAGGTCTACGCTTCACCTAATCAATCAATTATGACATTTACATGGAAAATATAAAAAATCTACTTGAAATATACATTTTCTCAATAGACTAAAGTAAGGAAAAACAATGTCATAAATGGTCACATAAAATTTTATACAAATCTGGTAAAACCATCCGAAAATATGGAAAACATTTATTAAGTTCTCATTCGTAGCATAATTAATACCGGAAGAAGGCTATCCTATGTATGCATATCTAACATTAAGAAGGAAATTACATGCCCTTATTCTCTCTCTCTCTCTCTCTCTCTCACTCTCTCTCTCTCTCTCTCTCACTCTCTCTCTCTCTCTCTCTCTCTCTCTCTCTCTCTCTCTCTCTCCTTCTCTCTCTCTCTCTCTCTGTGTGTGTGTGTGTGTGTGTGTGTGTGTGTGTGTGTGTGTGTGTGTGTGTGTGTGTGTGTGTCATTTTGGGTGGATGATTATGCACGACGTTTTTTGAGACTCTTGGCCTTTTCTATCCTATCATTTGTAAATATATATTATTATAGTTCAAAACAGTACACTCAACTCTAAAACTAAAATGCACACAACGTTCTTGAGGCCAAATTTCGATTTTGGTCCTTTTGGATGTGACACAACGCTATGGAGCGCAGAGACTCACAAACAGAATCTCCCAGCCGGTCTCTCTCGGCAGAGGGAGGCCTTGGTCCCACATTCAAGGTCTGCGTCAACGTAGACAGCTCTGACCTTTGAGCTTCACAGACAAGCCGCCATAAAAGAGCCCGCAGACCGTCTCAAAGTCAAAACTAGCTGTTGGTTATCCAATATGATATATGTCATACACTTGCATCTGTATTTTCAATATACATGATACATTCAGCAGCTCCACTTGGACCAAAAGGTTTAGGTGAAAACGCATTCAGCGTCTCCGTGCATATGGGAAGATATCATTTTACTACATTAATAATTAGAATAAGACATTGTGACTAGCCTACTTGATAAAATGTAACCCTGAGACTAAATCTAAATTCCACGCGACTTGTTGTTTGACGGCAAGAACAGGAGTATAATCAGTGCAGACACATAGCTCTGTACAAAGAGTAATGCCTACCATTTGTGACTCTTGTCCCCCTCCCTAAACATGCATGGCCAAAACTAGTGAATTTTACCTTTAAGTGCAGCCTAATTCACTTCTCGTTTCTTTTTCGCAGACATACAATATCTAGGTTAGATTTAAGAACCGATTACGATAGGCTAAAATCCAAATAATTTGCCAAATCACAAAAAGGCTTTTAAATACATGTTTTTTTAACGCAGATATATGGTCAAGACAAGACATTTGGATAATGCTTAAATTATTTGTAAAAGGAATTTAGGCTAGAGAGCCAATGGATGGCCTTTAGCATACTCGATGAGTTGATCTAAGATTAATTGTATTTACTAAATTTAAAAGTGGTTGAAATGAACACTATACTATGTTTCGCTAAACCCAATGTCAAGTTGAGTAGAGGTAGCCTATGTGTGATCAGAGGCAGGCCTACGTGTTGAATGTGGGAATCTGAAAGCATTTCTCTAAATAAAGCTTTAAGTTAACTCAAGTTCAGTGCGAGAAATCCAATTATGTAAAAGCATGAATATGATGGAATAAGCTTTTTATTCTGAACACAAAGTGGTAGTTGCTATTGATGTTTTTGGTCTCTGGAGCTGTAACAAGGCCCGATCCAACGGTTCTAAACCTGCGCTGAGAAACGAATGTTTTCACAATTTAAAGTTCCTCTCATAAAACAAAATCTATTTAGCAAAGTGTATGGTTGAAGATAAATGACACATTTCAAGAGCAAAGCAAAACAAAGACATGCGTTCCTAAAAAATATCGTCATGTTGCAATTTCCGCTAATCAGCCTATATTGAACCATACTGTTATGCGGATGTGCAAGCGGCGGGAAAAGTGTTACACAGCAAATCTATTATTTTATTGCATCCTCTTCGCAGCCTTGTAAAAGCATAGCTTGCTACGGCCAGCTTGTTTAAAAAGGAAACATAACTGGATTCATTGCTATCAGCCCTCGTACCACTCACTATACCTTATAAAATGTTTTGCTTGATATTAGTGGCTGAGAATCAAAAGGCGTCAGGCTACTTCTGTTAGTGCGCCTCGGGTAAGGTGAATGCGTTTGCAATATTATGTTGGTTGTTAGGATGCACAGAATGGCGTGTACTCTACAGGTGCTTTATGTTTAGCCTACATGCACACAAAAACGACTATAATCCCTCCACGTGTAGCAATATTGATGTTAATCATTACTCCAATTACACAACAAAAATATAAACGCAACTTGTAAAGTGCTTGTCCCGTGTTTCATAAGATGAAATAAAAGATCCCAGACATCCATAAGCACAAAATATTATTTCTCTCAAATGTTGTGCACAAATTTGTTTACATCCCAGTTGGTGAGCATTTTATCCTTTGTCAAGATAATCCACCCACCTGACAGGTGTGGCATATCAAGAAGCTGATTAAACAGCATAATCATTACACAGTTGCTGTGTGCTGTGGACAATAAAAGGCCACTCTAAAATGTGCAGTTCTGTCACACAAAATAATGCCACAGATGTCTCAAGTTTTGAGGGAGCTGCAACTGGCATGCTGACTGCAGGAATGTCCACCAGAGCTGTTGCCAGATAATTTAACATTCATTTCTTTACCATGTCATTTTAGAGCAGTATGTCCAACTGGCCTCACAACCGCAGACCACGTGTATGGCGTCATATTTACCACTTTTTATAACATTAAAATATAGCCTACTTATAGCTTTCAATATGATAATGACTATAAGGATAATAGAGAATATGTAGCAGACAACAAGCAGTAATCATCAATGCATAGAAGGTAAGTGAATTTCAGTATTTGGTGACGTCAACCTTGTGAATTACGGTATGGACAGGCATAAGCTACGGACAACGAGCAAAATTGCATTTTATCTATGGCAATTTGAATTAACAGAAATACCGTGACGAGATCCTGAGACCCATTGCGAGGCCCATTTTTTTTTAAAGGTATCTGTGACCAATAGATGCATATCTGTTTCCCATTCATGTGAAATCAATAGATTAGGGCGCAATTCATTTATTTCAATTGACTGATTTCCTTATATGAACTGTAACTCAGAAAAATCTGGATAATTACCTTAACAATATGATAAAAATATAAAAGTTAACATATTTTAATAGACATAATACACCTTACACATACATTGAAACATTCATGTAATTCATATTGGTATAGGGCAGGGCACACAATCGCCAATGTATTCTATACACTGGATATGATGTTACATAACAACACAGACAAAACGAAAATCTATCACATTGGACATTCTAAAATGCAGTTATCTACATTCTAATTTTTACAATATAGCATATGCCTACTCGCAAGTGAGTTGATTACGTGGAGACAACAAACGGGTAACATATTGAATAATACTGAGATGAGAGAGAGAGAGAGAGAGAGAGAGAGGGAAAGAGAGAGAGAGAGAGAGAGAGAGAGAGAGAGAGAGAGAGAGAGAGAGAGAGAGAGAGAGAGAGAGAGAGAGAGAGAGAGAGAGAGAGGGAGAGAGAGAGAGAGAGAGAGAGAGAGAGAGAGGAGAGAGAGAGAGAGAGAGAGAGAGAGAGAGAGAGAGAGAGAGAGAGAGAGAGCAGCATAAACAATTCAGGACATGTATACTGTATTTTCATGAACGAAATTCCTATAGAGGAGAACTTATTCCAAATTCTTTGCAAACACTGTCACTTCGACAATAATACAGCTACTGACTACTTTTTAAAACATTAAGATATAGCCTAATTATAGCTTTCAATATGATAATTACTATAACGATAATAGAAAATATGTAGTAGACAACAAGCAATAATCATCAATGCATAGAAGGTAAGTGAATTTCAGTATTTGGTGATAGAACGGATAGGCCCAAATTGCGCGACAATAAATCCTTTTTGCGCAATTTCTCGACCTAATTCACATCTTACAGTGGATATCCTATACAAGCCTACATTACATGTACTTCTCAAAACATGTATTAGTCTTTTTGGTATTAAATATCAATCCAATCGAAAGAAGAGCCGTTTGCAGTTAGGACCCATTTTCACTGCTCTCATTCATACCCTTGTGGGGCTAAGTAAGGGACGGCCTTAAACCAGAAGATTTTCACCTACTCCATGACAACTGCTCAGTTATTTACACAGGAAATACACGTTTTAAAGAGGGATCTAATAGGGATGTGTCCGAGTGTTTACGGAAAAAGATATTAGTCTACACAAGCCGCCAATTATTATTGCAGTAAACAGATCGCAGTCGATAAATAGTCATGACCGTACATAGGCTATTACTTTGCGTTCAAGCGTCGAGAGAATCAGCGGATCATTCCGCACAGAAATAGCAGCATGGACACTTGCCCACCCGTCCCAAAATACCCTCAAATAGCTTATCGCAGTCCCCCCAGCCTTTAAAGACTGCAAACCTCAGCAAATGTGTGTGTGTGTGTGTGTGTTTAAGTGGGACGAGAAATGTAATACCAGATAACCGATTTTGGCAAATCAAAGTGTTGTGATTGACAAACAATATCGAAACGCAATTTAAAAAACAGCAGTAGGGTGTAGGGCATTGTTGTTGTCCTTGACCGTGGCCATGCACGTCCCCTAGAGCCGGTGACTGATTGAAAATACGTAACTAAGGATTTTAATTGCATGCCCCAAAATGTCTTATTGTCCACTATACAATCAAGATAATAGGCTATCAAATAATAGGCCTATGCTTATTTAGACCATAGCTCAAATTCAGCCTTGCATTACCATTGTAATTGTTTTAGGATTCTGCAATGTAATGATTGTTATAGGTTCTGGGGTCGATTTTGGAAAAATATATGTCATGACTTATTAAATAGACTACTGGTGGAATGTAGATTAGATGTAAACTGTTATGCGCCATACCCATAATGCACCGTCGCCTACATAGACGTATAGGCTATAGTAGCCCTATAAACTCTAACTTATGAAACAGAATCGTGGTCAGTTCAATCATAATTCCACTAAACTCAGGTGATGGACGTAAATGGTTTATAAATACAGGCTGCTATGCATTCGTGAATTGAACTGAGCTATTAATTTATACTTACAATTGACTTGAAGCCAATAGCATGACATCCGTAGCTTTCTGTTAGCTTCATATTCTTCACAACTATAGGCTACTTGTTCATATCTTAAATTAAATACATTTTTAAACCCCAGATAAACTTTGATTAGTTCCAAAACATTTTTTCAATGATTGTGACCTTGGTTGATCTAGGACGTTCCGCCATAGCGAGTGAGCCACAAGTGTGTAGTTATTGTATTGGTAAAGTTATGGGAAACTACACAGTCAAATATATATGTATCAAAAAAGCGTTTACTAATTAGATGTTTCTATAGGCCTATCAAAGAACACAGAATACAGGCTAGGGAATACTTTACCCCCTTGCACTGTCACTACTTTCGTAACGTTTTATGCGACTCAAGGTCAGATAAACATATATTTGGAAATATGTTTTTCGAAGTATGTAGTGATAAACCAGATGCGTCCTCCTTCTTAAGGACATCAGACTTCATACTGTGCATGCTATGCGATCGAATTTGATAACACCAAAATACAGTACGTTTAATTTAAAATACTGCCTGCCTGCCTATATTCCGCTTCACAATCTCTCTTTCCCCTCTCTCTCCCTTTTAGAAGAAGGACAGGGCCTGCTCCCTAAGCATCAATCTCTTCTTCTTCATACGCCGGTTCTGGAACCATATTTTAACCTGTTGGTCGCTGAGGTTTAGGCGGTCAGAGAGTTCCCTCCGCCGCTGTCTGGTGATGAACTCATTGAGCATGAAATCGCCTTCCAGCTCAGCCAGCTGGAGTTTGGAGTAGGGTTTACGTTTCTTTCGGGTTCGGGTGTGCATTGGATACCACGGGGCGCCTGGAGAGGGTAGAAGAAGTGGATGGGTGAGCATGGATGAACGTATAGGCTCTATAGCCTATAGTTTGGCATACATCGCCAAGCTAAGGTAAAAGTCCTGCACTGCATCAGTTGATTCTATAGAGCTGGTTATCAAACGTATTTTGAAAGCTTTTGTCATCAGTGTGAGCAGTTCCTGGCCCAGTCTTAAAACAGACTAATTTAAAACAATGAGTTAACATTCGGAGTAGAATATGGACACTCAAACAAATTATATTATACTACTACTGTTTATTATGTAAATGGCATTTACAATTTTGAATTTCACCAAAGAATGTGTGGTGAGACAGTGGGACGTATGACATCTTGTAATTTGATTGTGGATAGATACGCTGTAATTCACATTAGTCTGTGTCAGGTTTACAGTGGCAGTTAAGGTCGTCAATAACGATAGTCTCACTCTCAAGCATATCGAATTGCCAAAGGCATGCAAGCTAGAGTTCTTGTGAATAACAGCATGCATTTTTTCGGTGTCTGATTTAATTTGCAACAAACTATCAAAAACCTTGAGTCTATGTTTTTTCTGACTTTATCCTGATCTCCTATAGGTTGAAATTGTTCAAAATATTGTGTGTCAATTCTCATTTTTACCACAAGACATTCTCATTTTTACCACAAACAATATCGAATTTTTATGGTGCTGTAAGGGTTTACTGGTGTGTAAAAGGCTGAGTGTAAACGAAAATATGTACCCTTCCTTGAATGCTTCCCCTAGCGGCGCTCACCCCAACATGCAAGCCTCGTGTCAATTCAGCATCCTAAGAATTTATAAAGACGAGCAATAGGACTATCAACAAATCAAGAAATAAGATTCCAATGACAAAAACAAGCACATAACATTCCATTGTTAATGTCCAATAACTCACCTCCACAGGCTTCTGTGCTTAGTGCGTGATTGCCAGGGGATGTCAACGCCTGAGCGATGCCTGCAGAAGATTTGCTCCCTTCATTGAGCAGCGATGAACTGGAGTCAGATTCTAGGGATTGACAGGATGGCGGATCTTGGGTCAACTGCTCGGCGCCATAGTCGTACTTGGAAAATGGACCATTGTTGCCCATCCCGTTGTGCTGTCCATGCTCCGTCATTATGGATGAAGAGGAGTCTCCTCTTGCCCTCTCTTCACGTTTGAGGATTGCGCTTTCAGCGCAGGGTTCCCTGTTGCCGCCACCGTTGCTGTAAAAACATTTGCTTTCATCTTGTCTGGTGATTTCACATGCACGGTTGAAAGAGGGATTAATGGGCATGGGACTGCTAAAGTAGGGTTGAGGATATCCATTGCACGGCTCCGAAGGGGTCCAAGGGAGCGAGCATACATTGTCCCTTCTTGGGTAGGAGAGAGAGGGTAGACCCGCCAGTTGTCCCCCAGACGCTCTGAAATTGGGGAGGTAAAATGTGTCTCCAGTGTGGATGTTTACCAAAGGTCCCACAAACCCGGACCCGGGATTAAGAAGATTATGCTCGCCCATTTCGGCGGGCCCGACCAAGAGCTTCTAGTTTATAGCGATCTGACATTTAACATAGTGAAACCGAGCGGCACGCCTGATTGGTCGGAATAGGATCACATGTCCTCACCAACTTGTGTTACAGAAGGTGCCACCCACTATGTCCATGTCTGACCAAACAAAACATTAACTTCTGTACTATGGGTTTTATATGCTTTTTAAAATACATTTTATGCAAAAGAAAATCTGGGTTTGTTTTCTCTTTATTGCTTGTTTGATTTCTCCTTATTGCTTCAAAATACTCTACTCTTTTATTTTCAAGTGATGACCCAATCCATTAATATTAGGCTACAGGCCATATTGATCTTAGTAAAGTTTTCCCAGAGCCTGTCTTTTCTTTTTAATATGTCATTTAACGGTTACAAGGCAGCTGCACAAAGGTCTGTAAGTGTTATATTGTTTTCCCCCCACCAAATATCTACCATTGTTGGGTGTGCATGCCTCACTCTTTATTTTAGAGCAAATTACAGACGAATTGAATGTCATATAAAGCTGTGATGCTCCACTTTACGGGTCTATTTTAGGGAACGACTGATACTCACAGCCTCATTTCTCTGGTATTTACAGTAACGGAGTCAGTAAGTTGAAACCTTTGACTCTGTAAAAAAGATGATCTGCAATAAGGTTATTTTAAGAGCATTTCCAAGGAACAAGTTCAACATTTATCCTATTAAACGTTCGTAGCCATACATTGGGTAGCTTGTTATAAACTATTATTTTTTATGTGGGTTTAACAAGGTGGTCAAAGCAACTTAAAAGCGCTTCATCAGTCGAAATTCATCACAGAGCGTTTTTATTAATTGATTTGCAATTGAGCGCCCCTGTCCCAAACAAGTTGAGTAAGTTAACTAAACATCTGTATGATACTGTGAAACAAGGGCTCCCCGAGTAATGATCATATTTAAACGAAAGAAATGGCAAAATAGGCATGCATTGAGCCGTGCGCATTTCCATGAAGAGACTGGCTGGTGCAATTAGGAAAGTGTTCCATTGCCACAACAACATGTAGGAAATGGAATTGAACAAAGACTTAATTTTTGGCTTAGACATAGGCCTACCCACTACCCACTACCCACTACCCACTACCCACTTCTCATTTTAACATTACTCGTGTAGGCCTAATGTTGCTATTCTCGAAATTCCTGACAACCTTCACCGCTTTCTAATAATTTGCCTATTTGCCAAATGATAGCAATTACGTAAGCTATAAACAAAACATTGCATATTAAGAAATTGCTAATGGATTGCCATTCTTGTTACAGTGCAATAGTGGGCCTATGTGTGCATACTCCACATCTTAAAGAGAGGAGTCGCTATTTTATCAATGTGTAATAAACCTGCCCATACATATCACTTTTCATGGAAGCATTGGCTTCTGCAGCAGCTTCTGCTATGCGACAAAAAAAAAAAATATTGTATCTATAAGGGTTGATATTCGCCAAGAAGGCTGGAAAGAGGCTTGGCCTAATATACAATGCCACATTTATAACTAACGTCAGCTTTGGAAGTCGGCAGTGCGTTTGCATGTGCATTTGCATACTTCTGTGAGAAAGAAAATATCACATTAGTCCCAAAATAAAGATAGTTTTTCTGTATGGAACATTTAAATGGGATAACGAAAGCTTTGCATTAGAGCTACGGAAGGAAGGCTTCTGAGGTCAGAAGGAGATAAAAAAATATAGCTACAATAAGTGCAATCTTTAATATTTGGGACATGTGAGTTAAAAAAGTGCCACGGGTCTTAAACTGCATATGCAATAGATGTTCAAAGAGCACGCATAGCCTGTTTCAGCTGTCAATCAATGTGTCCCCTTTTTACCAATGATAAAAGACAATTGAAGAAAAAAGAAACATTATCTGATTCCCAGGCTAGTATGTTTTTTTTGGGGGTAAAGATTAGGAGGGGGTAAACCCCGAGTATTTAAAAAAATGTGCGTAATAGACTACCCAAATAGGACCCTTTCCATAAACAAATGACTGCAAATACAAACTAATGAAACACATGACATGGATTTCCAAGGACTGTTTGTGGTCTTGTACTTATAACCTGTTTTGTTCTGCCTCAAATAACTGATGTAGTTAGTGGATCGTTCAAAACGGCTTTTGTGTATGGGTCATTTGCCGTGGATTTTCAAATCAATGGCGTTCGGATTAGTTAAAAAAAAAGTTACATCATTTTTTTAACTAAGCAAGTCAGTTAAGACCAAATTCTTATTTACAATGACGGCCTACCGGGGAACAGTGGGTTAACTGCCTTGTTCAGGGGTAGAACGACAGATTTTCACCTTGTCAGCTCGGAGATTCGATCCAGCAACTTTACGGTTACTGGCCCAAAGCTCTAACCACAAGGCTACCTGCCGCAATTACTTACGTGGAGTAGGCCTATATGCTGCAAAAGTTCACAAAATGTTGTAGGCATATTATAATTATTATCAGAAAAAGACACCATTAGTCATCGACCTCCAGTCATTCACCGCTTCAGTCATTGCAAAGGTTAGGGTGCTAGGATGGTAATGACCAAAGTAGAAGGGGAATCTCATAACAACAGTTTATGATCTCTACGATCACTAACACACAGGCCAATACATATTTGATGTTTGTGCTAATGTAGCCTATCCATTTATCAGCGCACACGGTGCTTATCACAAGTTATGAGGTTAAAGAACAGTCAGTTTGGCAAACACGGAAGTTACCTTGGTGAAAAAGAAGATAAGGCCGCATAATGACAACCATTAAAAAAAAAGAATAACTACAAAACCTGACGCCTCGAAAGGAAGAAGAAAAAACAGCAAGATCACTTATATTTATATTGAACACAAGACTCAGGAATCATATTTTAACATACAGTTTAGTTGTAAAAAGGTGGGGAAACTTCCGCGTTTCTCTGACTCAAGTTCATTCTTTACGTTTTTTTTTAACCTTAGAACGCAATGGGCCTACCAATTGGCGCTTCGGCAGTTCAAGGTCACTGTCTAGTGCATTGATGTCTGCTGGCTCATTGACACAACTGTCTTGGAATCTCTCGCCATGTCCAGACAGGGACAATAGCGTCAACAAAGAGCGTTTCCTTCCTTTGAGTTCGTTACAACATGTTGTCAAAGTTACAGCACCGTTTTGAAACTCATGAGACTCTTTTGTCCCCCCAACAATCATCCTGAAGCGAAATATTTGTCAGACGTGTTTACATTAGGCCACTATAGCTCATTCTTAGATGGTAGCATATAAAAAGTATAGCACTTGAGTTATCTAATCGTTGAGTAGCCTAATATATAGCCTAATATATGAACGTTTTAGAAATGTTTGAGAATGAAATTATATAATTATTCAGTCTACAGCCTATAGGTTTCGTACAGGCAACACCAATAGCAATATTAAATTGCCAATCTAAGAAACACAATTGGGCAATGGAATGTAAAAGAAACTAAGGACTGCAACTTAATCCCCTTCAATAATGTTTCATGCTGACGCGTGTCGGGGCGCCTTCATCAGAGCACATGTTAGCACTTGATTGTTTCTTCATTATTTCATCAACTTCATCAACATGGCATCGATATCATTTTGTACAATTTTAATCTGAGTTTGACACAGATTACAAGGCTATTTTTAAATGTAATCCACGTTTGATTTGATTAGTCTCAATAAAAACAGAACGTGTTTTTACTTCAGTCAAAATCAAATGCACAACCTTTGTACCAATTTACCCCGTATAATGTATTATCGTATAAAGACAGCTAAAGTAAACAAAAAGAAGAGGGTTTAACCAGTTGGATAAAATAAACAAGCCTCAATTTAACTAGGCTTATAAGGTTTACTTTACAAGACATCTGCAATTCGTAATATGAAACTTAGGCTACTACATGGGCACATAATAGGCTACTACATGGGCACATAATATACTTCATGGGCACATAATATACTTCATGGGCATTGATGAAGAAAATATTCATACTGAGTCAATAGCATCCTTACTCCAATCGATAGGCCTACATTATTTGGTAGGCTACATTTTGTTTACCCTAAACCCCAAATATATGCAACAAATACCTAGCCTAAAGACATCACCTGGGATGGCTTCAAATACGTTTGGAATTATGTTTTCTATTTGTAGGCTATATGACCTATTTTGCAACAGTCCGTGTGATTTGTTTGGTAAGGCACAACCGCATATTATGGACACACATGCGGTTTTGGCACTGTGATGCAAATCTCATAAATATGTCTGTCTGTGGTGTGTGTGTGTATGTGTGTGTATGATTGTGTGTGTCATAAAGACTTCCGATTACCTACCAAATTACTCATCCAGAATTAGTTATAACAATAAAAACTGTTAATCATATTTCGCGCCAAGAATTTTTGCTTAAAATAAACATCTGCCATAATATGTTACAATATGTAATTTCCCTGCGTGTGAATGCGTCATCTGAAAGGAACGGCTGCAGCTTTTGCTGATGCAATGTCAACTCGAACACAGTTCAGCTGTTCAGGATAAAGGCAGTTCTTCTGGCTGACAAACTAGCTTTAAATCATGCAACATGGCACATGCTATAAAAACCTACATTCAAAAAAATATTAATTAGACTACTACTTTCAACTACAATTGATAAAAACGAAACTTTTCTGGGTGGGTGGTTGTGGTGGTTGTTTGGATTAGAGTAAGGCAATACGTAATAAAATCTGAGATCATTAAGACAAATCTTTTGATAAAAACAACTAAAACGTGACAATGTTGTTCTTCCAATTCTGCTCACCTATCCACTGCAAAGGGTTAATCCATCCACTACTTCCTGAAATTTCCATCCATCCACCACCAGAGGCTGTCATCCTCCTTCTCAGTTCAGCATGCCCACTCAGGACAGAATATATTCACTCACTCATACTCCGGCCTAAACTCTGGTCGACTGACCATGAAAGCCTCCTCTCTCTCTGAGCTCTTTCCCTAGATCGGTCCCCACGGTTCTAATTTAAGATATTGACTCACGAGTGGACAAAAAGTAAATTATGTAAATTATAAAACATAAAACCGAAGACAGAATGTGACAAGATATTCAACAAAGAAATATAGCCTAATATTTTAAGATGTTATCCAAAAACGAGCTACATTGTGAACTTTTTAGTTTAGGAACACTGTTCAAACGTAGGCAGGCTACAAGTGAGACAAAATAATACAGTATTAGGGTCTAGAGGCCCAGTGATTTTAATTTTAAACAAGCAGCTCAACTACGTGGTTTACCGAGACAGAACAAAGTGATATTTGTCAAAAGCCATTTCAAATTTTTCGATATACCGAAATGTGAAATTGGAACTACAGATGGTCTAAGGAATACAGATTGGCCCACAGCTCAGAAACGTAATAAATGGGCCTAAACATTAAAAAGCTAAACTGAAAATATAATCCACATTGTATTATATTTAATTGGATAAGTGAATGCTACTTACACACAAATAAACACGTGCGCAAAAGGCTCACTATTTATTTAAAATGTTTGCCATTTGTTCAACAACTGTTTCAAACTATTTCCATTCTAGAAATTTGTAGATTTTCAGATATTTGGTTTTATAAGAGCAGTCATCGAAACCAAGCAAGAATTAGGCCGTGCTATTCCAATATGTACAGTCTATCAAAAGTGTGCTCTAAACGCCTCCATAGGCCTATGACTGTACAATTCTCGCAATATATTCCAATAAAATAGTTTTTTCTTGCTATTTCAAGTGAAACAAAATAACAAACCAATTTGTTTCGAAGCTGCCTGTCTTCACTAAACATGCTACTCCTATTACAGAACCTTTAATGTTGTTTTCTACCAGTTCTATCTAGGCTACTTCATGAAATTGTGTAAGCAAAATGAGTGATAGTTCATAACCTTGGGCTACTGCACAACCCACATGCAAAAATACGACCATAGGTGTGAAGCACACATAAATAAATAACGTTAAATCTTATGAGGACAAATCTCATGCCGCTATTCTCTTTCCTATTATTGAAGTCCTAAATCTGAAACGGGGCAGGTATACACTCTTGATATAGCCATACAGTTCTGTACATCTATGTGAACTCAAGGTATAAAAACAACCTACATACCTACAAAATGAGTTCATGGCCATGTCTGTTTTCCTTTAAGGCAGATGCACAGCTCATCGCAAGGAGCACACCTTAAATCTCGATTTGAAAAGAACGCTACAGCTCAAACTTGTCAGTGTCAAACCTGATGGACTTGCAAGAAGTCAATGGTCTGTCTACCTGTTATACATGCTCAAAATACCACACACTCCCTATGATGACTGTTATACATGCTCAAAATACCACACACTCCCTATGATGACTGTTATACATGCTCAAAATACCACACACTCCCTATGATGACTGTTATACATGCTCAAAATACCACACACTCCCTATGATGACTGTTATACAGGCTCAAAATACCACACACTCCCTATGACGACTGTTATACAGGCTCAAAATACCACACACTCCCTATGACGACTGTTATACAGGCTCAAAATACCACACACTCCCTATGATGACTGTTATACATGCTCAAAATACCACACACTCCCTATGATGACTGTTATACAGGCTCAAAATACCACACACTCCCTATGATGACTGTTATACAGGCTCAAAATACCACACACTCCCTATGATGACTGTTATACATGCTCAAAATACCACACACTCCCTATGATGACTGTTATACATGCTCAAAATACCACACACTCCCTATGATGACTGTTATACAGGCTCAAAATACCACACACTCCCTATGATGACTGTTATACAGGCTCAAAATACCACACACTCCCTATGATGACTGTTATACAGGCTCAAAATACCACACACTCCCTATGATGACTGTTATACATGCTCAAAATACCACACACTCCCTATGATGACTGTTATACAGGCTCAAAATACCACACACTCCCTATGATGACTGTTATACATGCTCAAAATACCACACACTCCCTATGATGACTGTTATACATGCTCAAAATACCACACACTCCCTATGATGACTGTTATACATGCTCAAAATACCACACACTCCCTATGATGACTGTTATACATGCTCAAAATACCACACACTCCCTATGATGACTGTTATACATGCTCAAAATACCACACACTCCCTATGATGCCTGTTATACATGCTCAAAATACCACACACTCCCTATGATGACTGTTATACATGCTCAAAATACCACACACTCCCTATGATGACTGTTATACATGCTCAAAATACCACACACTCCCTATGATGACTGTTATACATGCTCAAAATACCACACACTCCCTATGATGACTGTTATACATGCTCAAAATACCACACACTCCCTATGATGACTGTTATACATGCTCAAAATACCACACACTCCCTATGATGACTGTTATACATGCTCAAAATACCACACACTCCCTATGATGACTGTTATACAGGCTCAAAATACCACACACTCCCTATGACGACTGTTATACAGGCTCAAAATACCACACACTCCCTATGATGACTGTTATACATGCTCAAAATACCACACACTCCCTATGATGACTGTTATACATGCTCAAAATACCACACACTCCCTATGATGACTGTTATACATGCTCAAAATACCACACACTCCCTATGATGACTGTTATACATGCTCAAAATACCACACACTCCCTATGATGACTGTTATACATGCTCAAAATACCACACACTCCCTATGATGACTGTTATACATGCTCAAAATACCACACACTCCCTATGATGACTGTTATACATGCTCAAAATACCACACACTCCCTATGACGACTGTTATACAGGCTCAAAATACCGCACACTCCCTATGATGACTGTTATACAGGCTCAAAATACCCCACACTCCCTATGATGACTGTTATACAGGCTCAAAATACCACACACTCCCTATGATGACTGTTATACATGCTCAAAATACCACACACTCCCTATGATGACTGTTATACATGCTCAAAATACCACACACTCCCTATGATGACTGTTATACATGCTCAAAATACCACACACTCCCTATGATGACTGTGTAAGTGTGCTGTATCATTTAAGGTCTGGAGACCGGGGCGAGATTATTCTGTAAAACCGTCAGGCAGAAAATAAGGAAACATACTAAGAATAATAAATATAAATGAACGACAGAAATGGATAAAAATGGCTATACTTTGGGGATGCTATCAAATAAGCATTGACAGTAAATTATTTTATGGAATGCTAGCGATAACCTGTCTAGACTAGAACAAACATTCTGTTGCCTTGCAAACAAACCGCGAGGCCGGTGCCCACCATCCATCCCACCATAGAAAGGAAGCACAACCTTCCCTTGTTTGCTATGCACGAGCTGTTGTTATGTCAAGGTCAAAGTGACTGCATAGTCATGGTCAAGGGTAGCCAAGAAGTGACGTACAGACACAAAAGACGAGGAGCTCCGCAGTTGCATTCCAGGGTACGATACAAGCCCAAAAACTTCTGCTAAAAGTTTATTCAACAAAATATACTAGCAACCAAGGCCTATGGTTAAAATTATGACGGATTTTTGCGTTTTAGAGAGTATGGGCTACATTAATAATCAATACGACTATGGCGCAAATTGGGCCACTATTTGAGCACATGGCCTACCAAGTCAGCTAATGAATTTTGCTCGATTATTAAGAAACACTCAGGATACCTTAGATATCATATTTAAAGATTCGTATAGCCTCTTATTTATTTATTTTATTTTACCTTTATTTAACTAGGCAAGTCAGTTAAGAACAAACTCTTATTTTCAGTGACGGCCTAGGAACAGTGGGTTAACTGACTTGTTCAGGGGCAGAACGACAGATTATTTTATGTGCTCTAATCACACGTCATCCACAAGCAATCTTACCAATATGCCAAAAGCACTATCACGTAGGCCTATAGAGTATTTAGTTGAGATTTAAAAATTAAACCATTAGGATCTGTCAATTCAGATAGGAGATGCTTCATGCAGTCTTCGCACGCAACTATTAGCTCCGTATCCGTTTACATTTTCATTTTGAAATGGTGGGCTCGCATGTTCACTAAACGTTTTCCGGAAAAAAAAGTGCATTTGAGACACAGATGCAAGATAATAGAGTTGAAATATAGATTATTTTGAACCTGTAAAATCATTTTTGAATGTTGATGAAGAAATTATAGCCTAACATGTTTTAGGGTCAAATGCACCGTATTCAAGGAATACATGCTACACGAGGGTTATTTTTTTTTTATGCACAACTAAACGCGTGCGTAAAAGGACAATTTCCTCAAAAATATTATCCATTTATTCACCGATTGTTTCAAAACTGTGTGACATTTCCATTTGTCGAATTTAAATAAAATAAAATGTAGTCTACATGGGTATATATAGGCTTTAGATAATATATTATAATATTACAAATGTAGGCTATAAGAGTCATATGATAATCTCAAATTAGTTA
Organism: Salvelinus fontinalis; assembly: GCF_029448725.1. NCBI lineage: Eukaryota > Metazoa > Chordata > Actinopteri > Salmoniformes > Salmonidae > Salvelinus > Salvelinus fontinalis. Next base: position 36,274,874 of record NC_074682.1, read on the forward strand.
ATGCCATTTGAATTAATTAATTAATCATGTTGCTGTTGAGACTAAAATCTGAAACAGCCAAGCGACATAACAGATTTTTTTTAGGCTACTGACTAAACGTTTTGTTAATAATCTACACTGACAATTCTTCTTTCGACAAAATACCTAGCCTATCATTCCATTTTGACATAATCAAATTCAGAATATGTAGTTTTAGTTTTCACTGAGATATTTTCACTTAACCTATAGACCGACTAAACCCAGTTTTGAAAGTGATTTATTTGGCATGACAATCTTCCAATATCGAATTGAGATAGTAAGGAGGTTCATTTGTATCAGCTGGTCCTCAAGTAGATCGACTTTTTGGTCTTGAAAGCAGAATTAAAATGATATGATGAGGACAAAGTGTGGATTGCGTAATCATTCTGGAATCTAAACCATAGTCATGGATCCTTTTTCAGTTAAGGGGTTCTTAACCATTTAGTCCAGGAGTAGCCATGCTTAACGTCAGTGAAGCTGGTTGCATGCAAGTTCAAAGATATAATGTTATCAAATTAGGCTGTGGCCAACTTTCGGCACTTTTATTAAAGATTCCACTTGAACATTTGAGGTTGGACTGTGGTTTATTTACCAAATAAGAACATTACTAGAATATCAACATAGTTTATTATTTCATTTTTTTGGATTGTGGTCCATAATTTGGTATCTCAACAAAAGTTCAAATGCTTTTCTGATTTGCACAACATTTGCGCATACAGTCTTATCTCTCATGCACCAACTAATTGTCAATGCGCAATTCAACGTCAATTCCACGTTGGTTCCACGTAATTTCATTGAAATTACATAGAAACCACGTTGATTCAACCAGTGTGTGTCAGTTGGTGAAGACCTCAGACAAAGATAGAATAGAATCAAATCGAAATCAAATCGAATCAAAATTGATTGGTCATTTTAGCAGATGTTATTCCGGGTGTAGCGAAATGCTTGTGCTTCTAGCTCCGACAGTGCAGTAATATCTAACAAGTGATATCTAACAGTTTCACAACATATACCCAGAATACACGTACATCTAAGTAAGGAATGGATTAAGAATATATATACAGTATTGGACTAAGATACATACATTTTGATTATATCTATCTTTGTCTGATGTCTTCACCAACTGACACACACTGGTTGAATAGTATAGAATATATGTATGGATATGATATATGAATATGTACAGAATATACATATGAGATGGGTGATGCAATATCTACAAACAACGAAAGTGACTAAGATACGGCCTATGAACAGTGCCTTGCCTTGTTCAGGGACAGAACGACAGATTTTTACCTTGTCAGCTCGAGGATTTGATGTTGCAACCTTTCAGTTACTAGTCCAACGCTCTAACTAGGCTACCTGCCGCCCCAGAGTAATGCAAGATACGGAGACAGTGGCCAGTGATTCCTAATCTATGTCTATAGACAGCAGCCTCTGACGTGCTGGAGATGGCTGTTTAACAGTCAGTGGTGTAGTCCAGAATACAATACAGTATATACATATGAAATGGGTGATGCAACATGTAAACACAATTTAAAAGCGACTAAAATACCGTAGAATATTGTGGAGTGCGGTTTATACATATGAGATGAGTAATGCTAGATACGGAACATTATTAAAGTGGCTAGTGATCCATTTCTAAAAGTGGCCAGTGATTCCTAATCTATGTCTACAGGCAGCCGCCCCTGATGTGCTAGTGATGGCTGTTTAGCAGTCTGATGACCTTGAGATAGAAGCTGTTTTTCGGTCCCAGCTTTGATGCACCTGTACTGACCTCGCCTTCTGGATGATAGCGGGGTGAACAGGCAGTGGCTCGGGTGGTTGATGTCCTTGATGATCTTTTTGGCCTTCTTATGGCATTGGGTGCTGTAGGTGTCCAGGAGGTCGGGAAGTTTGCCCCCGGTAATGAGTTGGGCACACCGCACCACCTTCTGGAGAGCTTTGCGGTTGTGGGCGATACAATTGACGTACCAAGCGGTGATACAGCCCGACAGGATTCTCTCAATTATGCATCTGTAAAAGTTTGTGAGGGTTTTAGGGGTTAAGCCATATTTCTTTAGCCACCTGAGGTTAAAGATGCGCTGTTGCGCCTTCTTCACCACACTGTCTGTGTTGGTGGACCATTTCAGTTTGTCTGTGATGTGTACGCCAAGGAACTTAAAGCTTTCCACCTTCTCCACTGCGGTCCCATCGATGTGGATAGGGGGGTGCTCCCTCTGCTGTTTCCTGAAGTCCACGATCATCTCCTTAGTTTTGTTGACGTTGAGTGAGAGGTCATTTTCCTGGCACCACGACCCAGAGTAGACATTAAGCGATAAAACCTGATAAGTGGGAGACGGGTTCAGATAGAGGGTCATGTCGATAAAATAGAAAACAGATTCTATAGAAAACAGATCCATTTGATCTTGTTTGATCGGTATATTTATTTATTTATGAAACATGTTTCCATTGAGTACATCTCGATCGAGCACCACACAGTTCAAATACTGCACCAAATAAAAGGTCGTACAGTCGGAATGCACAGCCCGAATGCTATAAGACCTAACTCACTATACAAACCAAATGGCAAAAGATTCTGCATGAATATGCAATACTTTTTAATATTCTTATACTGATTACAATCATTCCAGTTGCATTACAGAGACATATCCTTCACTGACAAAAATGATCAAAATATGAGAACCATAAAATAGTCTGTAGCAATTTACAACCCGTCACACGAGACAACTTTTAATTAAATATGCATGGCACTGTACAATAGACAAAAGTAACCTTGCTCAATCCCGTGGGATCAAACTAAAATGGCCATATACAATATCATTGAAAAGTGAGTTTTCAGTCTTGATGCGTCCAATACCTGAAAATGTCTGAACAAGATAACTGTATGAAATCCCCAAAGACCTCAGTTTACTTTATCAGGCACAAAAGTTTGTAATTTAGGTCTGAGGCTATACCAACAATGCTGGTATTGCTTTCGATGCTCCTGTAAAAATGTGATCGTTCGTTCCAACCAGTTTTCATTCAATCTTCTGTATTTTCCCCCAGTTTATGTCCAAATAGGGAGGTGAGATTAAGTTTGTGTTTCGCAATGCATCATAGGTGAGAATTCTGTCGATATAAATATCGAGCGTTTCTGTGATAAAAAGTATTTGAGTTGTCATGCCAGTGAGATTGGACTGAATCAAGTGGCATGCATGTGAGAGCTTGATTTAGATTTACAGACACATTTTTTCTCCTTCACCCGCCGGTTCTGGAACCAGATGGTGACCTGGCGTTCGGAGAGATTTGAAGTGGCAGATATTCGACGTCTCTTGTCTTTGGTGATGAACTTGCTGGCTGCGTACTCTTTCTCTAGTTCCTTCAGCTGGATCTTGGTGTAAGGAACTCGCTTTTTGCGGCCTCGTCTGTAGCTGCTGACCTCTGGTTGCAAAGGCACGACATCTGAGAAAAGAAGGGCATAACACACTGAAAGGAAGGCCGAGAAAACAACGACTGTTAGCCTACATTTGAAAATGAGAGGAAACTATTGGAAATATAGTTTTTTACTTGATTTTATTACAGGCAGAACAATGTGAAAGCACCCTGCACTGGATTCTGATGCATTGCATTTAAAATCATTGCATTTTGTGAAGTTCATGGTTCCCGTAGATTGGGCTGGGCAGGGCTAGGCTATAGGCTACTTTATTAAGATGGGCCTAAATATTTGAGGTAGGCTACGGTTAGATTGCAGTCATTATGGTATAGTTATCAAAATATACACTTCATGACCAAAAGTATGTGGACCTGGATCGCAGTTGGCATTCAAATTCATCTCAAATGTGTTCATAGGGTTGAGGCCAGGGCTCTGTGCAGGCCAGTCAAGTTCTTCCACACCAATCTCGACAAACCATTTTTGTATGGATCTCACTTTGTGCACGGCGGCATTGTCATGTTGAAACAGGAAAGGGCCTTCCCCAAACTGTTGCCACAAAGTTGGAAGCACAGAATCATCTAGAATGTCATTGCATGCTGTAGCAATATTTCCATTCACTGGAACTAAGGGGAACTAGCCCGAACCATGACAAACCGCACCAGACCATTATTCCTCCTCCACCAAACTTTACAGTTTGCATTATACATTGAGGCAGGTAGCTTTCTCCTGGCATCCGCCAAACCTAGATTCATCCGTCGGACTGCCAGATGGTGAAGCGTGGTTCATCACTCCAGAGAACGCGTTTCCACTGCTCCAGAGTCGAATGGTGACGAGCTTTCCACCACTCCAGCCGATGCTTGGCATTGCGTATGGTGACCTTAGGCTTGTGTGCAGCTGCTCGGCCATGGAAACCAATTTTATGAAGCTCCCGATGAACAGCTATTGTCCTGACGTTGCTTCTAGAAGCAGTTTGGAACTCTGTATTTAGTGTTGCAACTGAGAACAGAATATTTTTTCTGTGCTACGCACTTCAGCACTCAGTGGTCCCATTCTGTGAGCTTGTGTGACCTACCACTTCACAGCTGAGCCGTTGTTGCTCCTAGACGTTTCCACTTCACAATAAAAGCACTTACAGTTGACCACAGCAGCTCTAGCAGTGCAGCAATGTGACAAATGGAATTTTTGGAAAGATGGCATCCTATGATGGTGCCACGTTGAAAGTCACTGAGCTGTTCAGCAATGGCCATTCTACTGACAATGTTTGTCTATGGATATTGCATGGCTGTGTGCTCGATTTTATACCCCTGTCAGCAACAGGTGTGGCTGAAATAGCTGAATCCCATAATTTTAAGGGGTGTCCACATACTTTTGTATATATAGCGTATTATCTAAATGTTTAAATGACTTCGGCCTTGCCAAGCCCATCTCCTGAAGTCCTCAGACATGGATGTATGTCTAAAACTGACTTGTATCACGGCGACCTGGTGGCTAGGCACACCATGATGACCATTTAGTCCAAACATAGATATGTAACCTATGCATAAACATGAAATTGGCATACTGACAGGAAAACACTGCGAATATTAAGCCTTAATAATCTGAAGGCACCTCGGGTGTGGTATATGTGATATATACCAAGGCCAAGGGCTGTTCTTATGCATGACAGAACGCGTAGAGCCTGGATACAGCCCTTAGATTTGGTATATTAGCAATATACCACAAACACCCGAGGTGCCTTTTTGCTATTGTAAACTGGGTACCAATGTAATTAGAGCAGTAAAAATAAATGTTTTGTCATACACATGGTACACGGTCTGATATACAGTACCATGGCGGTCAGCCAATCAGAATTCAGGGCTCGAACCACCCAGTTTATAATGTCACTTGTAATAGGTTGGGAATAGGCAGGGCAGCTAATCCTATCTATATTAATGGCCCCTGATTTTAAACTTGAATGCAGCTTCAATTGATGTAATAGAAGACATCACATCCTATTCATTTGATCATACGGATGGGTTGTGCTCATTAGTTTGGTTTGTTAACAGTCCTATTATAACCTATTTATTAATTCTACTGAGTTTTATTTCAGAGGGTTTCATTTAAGAGCGCATCGACAGCAGAGATTATATAAAGGACTATTTTAACGAGGTCATGAACAACATTATGAATGGTTAATTGGTCAGTCGAACCAAGGACAATACAAAATAAAACTGTACAGTCTATATGAAAATGTTTGACTGGTCAAACACAGTAAGTCTATTCTGTGTTATGGGCATATAGCCCCAATACTACATTATATTACAATAGGCTATTCACTGTATTGGCTTACGACAAGTGGTAATACAAGCTCCAAATGTCATATGTCAACTTTTTACTAGATTGTGAATGATAAGCCAACCAATCTGAGCTATTCGTCAACAAGGTAGTATTCAGAAATTGAATGTGCTATTCAATAGTGGCAATCGGCCTACTTGTCTCTCTGCTGTTTATATAACGGAGTGTCACCACATAACTAACGGATCAATTCGGTTGAACTAGACAATTTATACATGAAAGGTTTCTAAGGCTACTTATAAAATGGAAACAAAACTGAAAATGCATATTTCTATGAATTGACTCAACGCATTCATAGTCTATGAATAATTTATTTATCTCTCTCTCTTTCTCTCTCACACACACACCTCACCGATCCTATATGGAGTCGCCCTTGATTACCATTGATTTGGCATTGAATTTGAAATATTCACGAAAAAAACTGAAAACAACTGTGCTCGCAATAGCAAATTGAGAATAAACGCAAGGCGTAAAAATTGCGAGCTTCAAGGCACCACTCCCTGTTGTGACTATATTTACTGCAATGAGCAAATATCTGTTATTTTATCTGGGAGGGCAACAGTGCCCTGCTCCAATCCATAAACCTCATTGTAGCGACTATAAATTGAAAGGTATTGTTTTTTTTGCATTGTTTCTAGTCCAATATCCGGCTATTGAAAAATGGCCTCTTCTCCGGAATTGAACGCAAAGACGAACATAAACAAACACTCTCACTACCCTGTGATATCATGCACTTCAAGTGCGTTATAGTCATAAGCTGTTTTATATGACAAGGGTTTTAAATGAATAAATAAAAGCAAATGTATGTCATGAAATGTCGATCCTTTCTTAGAGAGATATGTATACAGTGGTAACCCAACGTTACTAAATTGTTGCCACCCCTGCAAAAAAATGTATATATACACATTTTTTTATGACATTTTTTGCAGGGGTGGCAAAAATTTAGCAACGGTGGGCTAACCACTGCTAAATGAAAATAGGGGAAACACTGCGCGCGCACACACACACACTTTTGGTCCTGTTCGTCTTAGTGCAGTGCAGGCAACACTAACAAGTGTGAAACGTAAAAACCACTGGTATTATAAAACATTACATGAACCATGCATTTTAATAAAAGTGAAAAGGTTTTCATACCTGGGAATGGAGATTTCCAGAGATGTGTTGAGTGTGTTTGCTCTTTAGAACAGTACACCTGTCCGTCCCAGCCATTAGATAGAGCCCAGTGCTGATATCCATCCATGGGAATCAAAGTATCATGTCTCGGTTCCGGGTGCGCACTGATACCGGGAACCACAGACACGTCCAAGTAACCTGGGACAGTCTGGTATGAACTGGCAAAACTCGGGTAAAAGGCGAACTCCTTTGCCCTGCCTGACAGCTCTTCCGTGGGCAGTGCCGCGCTTGGTTCTGCATACTTCTCGGCAGGGTGGTAAGAGCATGGCTTCTGCTGCAAGTTAACGTTGTGCGAGTGTGACAACCGACACCCGTAATAAGGGCTTCCGAACGGGTAGCCATAACCCAGGGTGGTGCTAGAGGAAGTCTGGGGAGCGGAGCAATGTCGCCCTGTGTCCTGGGAGGGTATGTCCGAGTACACAGAACCCTGGTGGTTTAGGCTGCCGGAGTGTCGTCCCAACGCTGAGTGCGAGATCAGTTCCCTGCAGTGAGTAGCAGAACAATTCCCGCCTAGTCCCTCCATTGATTGGTTTTTATTCTGATTATTTTCATTCGGGCTTTTTTCATATACGTACATTAAGGTGTCCGCCCAGCGTGGATGCAGAACCAGCGAAGTCGTCATATCACGGGTTGCCGAAGCTTTTTAAAAGTCGTCTACTCCAAGACTGACACCTCATCTCCAAGCACATTTTACGCATGCGCAATACCCAAGTGTCCAGTTCATTATTGAGACCTTAGATCCGTCGACACGTGATACAATAACGAGACCGACACGAGAGTGTGCTAGGGGTGGGGGCGAGTGGCTCATCCCTTTAAGCCACCACTGGTGTTTGTTTCTTGATTGCAAAGTCCAGCGGATACTCTCATTGGCTTGGGTTGTCAGAGGCAAGTATCCTTAAAGGGGACGTAAAACATGCTCAACAGTTTGAAGGTGGAAGAGGCCATAATCTTCATATTTTACAAAACGGAAAAGTATTTAATCTAAACCACATAACGTTGGCGATGTTGAACAATTCGCCGGGCCAGTGATACTATTTAGATACGTGTGAGTATTTTCGGTTCCTGATAAGGTAAAGATTAGGCCTGTTGGGCGTATTTTGGTTAAACAATATTCTGATGTAATCAACTAGGCTAAGGTACATCACTTATAGTCTAATGTTTTGAAATACAACATTTAGAAACCATCAGCGAAAGGATAGGCTACGTTTGCGTTTTAAAAGTTACAATGTCTGTAAAGAGAACCTGAGTTTGTTGGCTGTGGCACCTTTTAAATGCAGTATATGACATTAAATAACAGTCGATTTACTCAAAATGTCTAATCTTACCAGAAGATGTAGAGTGCAACATAACACACCACCCTTCAAAATGGGATTGTAATTTATAGGACTTTTGGTAGGAAATAATGTTTCTCGTCGTAGGCTCTGTCAATGGTAGATAGGCCTGTCTGAAACCTTCTGATAATTCTCAATGCGTAATGACAGCTACATTTATTTAACTTGACTGACATTTTTCATTTTTCCAAATTCTAAGACATGTTTGTTTGAATATAATAATGATTGGTAGGCTTATTTGCGTTAATGTAGGCCTACCACTATCTCAAACAATAGGCAAATACATTTGACACAAGAAACTAACAATGGAAATAATAAAGGTATTAAATATAAAATAAAACTTTTCTCTACGGCACACAGAAACCACTTTGTTTTGCTCGTATCCTTATGGTGGTTGGATACTCGGAAATAGTGGTTTGTTGAGACATGCAACTGCTTGGTCTTTATAATTTGGGGTTATTAAACATAAATTGCGGTGCAATTTTGGCAAAACTGAAAATATGAAAAACATAGGCTACAGACTATCCACCCCTCCTAAATATGCATATTCTCTAATATAACATGAACGTTTTCTCCAAAGTAGTGGTCCATGCATATTCTTCAATCTAACAGAATGTATTATTTTCTCCAGTATAGGCTAATGAACAATAAAGATGTGTATTGGCCGTTTTTGTCATCTGAGTCAAGAATCTGTGTTAGGGACGCAAGGCCTTGGTCTTGCGCCCATGCTTGCACCTGTACTCAAATTATTTAATCGGACAATAAATTATTGACCAACTATAATGCCTTACATTTCAGGTTTAGTAATAATTGCATAGACGATGTGCTAAACATAGTTAAAATGTAGGCCTATTTTTGCCAAAAATGTAGGATATTGCTATATTCTAAGAATAGTGTTTTGGGGGCGTGTATGTACTGGGCGAGAACGTGTTTCGTGAAGTTTCAGTCGCACTATAAACACAAAAATGGTGATTATTTAAGCCCATCTAAAATCCCAGTTATCTTAAGTACAACACAAGAAGGACACCATGGTGGTCATGAGGCAGTCCTGTATAGCTGAATGCACCAGGTATGGGCGCTGTGTCAAAAGCAACATGAAACAAACCACAACCTACCAGGGCTCTCCAACCCTTTTCCTGGAGAGCTACCCTCCTGCAGGTTCTCTCTACAATCTCAGTTGTAACTAACCTGATTCAGCGTATCGACAAGCTAATTATTAGAATCAGATGTGCTAGATTAGGGTTGGAGCGAAAACCTACAGGATGGTAGCTCTCCGGGAACATGGTTGGAGAACCCTGGACTAGGCTATTGGAATTGAAGCGATACAGGGAATAAAATCATTGGACTAACTCTTCAGTTTGTCCCAGGAAATAGGAACTCATATCGGCCAGCGGAGCTACTCACAAATATTGACCATTCATTAAAAAATGGCAGACACAAGGAAGTCCAAGGTCAAGGTAGGGAACGCGGACAAACACTGTCGTAATAAGTCTAGACAGGCAAGAATTAACTGCACACCGGCATTGTGGAGCTTAAGTGTAAACTCGTTCCAATTAGGAGAGCCATCAATGACGCTTCCGAGTAGCCAGTTTCAGAAAACAAAATCTGGACGGAACAATCCTGTCTCGCCATAGTCTACATCAAACCAAACATTTAGCTATCATGGAAACAACATCTGGGTAGAGGGCTGAACAAAACAAGTCTCTTAAACCGTTTTTGTGATCACATAGGCCTATTAGGCCTACACACAATATAATCGCATTTCCATTAGCAGCAAGAATGCGACAAAATCAACCGGCTAACTAATTCTATATGATGAACACATGGGGATGTCTTTTAAATTACAAGCAGTAGGCCTAGGTATATAGCGGAAATGTGTCTATATTTTAAGTAAAATGTAAAAGTTGTAAGATACAGTGTAACACAAGTCTGCCATCTTTAAGGCTATAGGTACACGTTGTATTTCGGAAGATACACTTAAACGTGTTTTTCTTTATCCATGGATGTTAAAAGTCTAAGCCACCATTTTTTTGATTCAAAATTCACGACTTGAAAGGCATATATAGTAAGTAGCCTAAGGTTTAGTTAATTTCCATGGTAAAAACGTTGGCTTAGCGCTGAATTGCATTGTACAGTCCATAATAAATAAACAAATATGCATTCTGTCTTCCAATAAAACATAAACAAGTAAAACCCTTTTTATTATAATAATTTGGGAAGTTGCAGAGGTCCTTTTGCTATTAATGTTAATTGTTAATGCTATGGAGCTACAGAGTACAAACTTTTCATTTTTGTTATTTTTACTTTATTAATATTTGTTTATTTAATAGCCTGACTGGATTGTTTGAACTTGTTTGAAATGTTGCTGACTAACTAAAGTTGAAAAATATATATTTCTCTCCCAAGCGTGGTATAGGTCTATAGGCTACAATATCATAAATATACATTCTGTAATCATTAAAGCTACACTGTAATATGTGCATACCATCAAAAATGGGACCAAGAAAAAAACGTAAACCTTGGGGCAATATTCCCGAGGTGCATTCATAAATAGCACTTCCTATGATTGGAACACGATACTAGATTGTTTTATGAGAAGTGTTGCTATGCAGGGTACGGCATTCCGTGAGAGCTTAATTATTTGAATCGTCCATAAATTGTTAACAAAGTTTAGAAATGTCAAAGGAAACCAAAATGAGTCAACTACATCACAGTTATAACCTAATTTAAAATGCATACTCTTAAAACATCAAGGGCATATTCTCATTGAGATAATCTTTTCTGCAAAAAAGACATAACATTATCTGAAGCTACCAATGAGGAACTGCTACTGATTGGCTTCAATATTTGTGTTATGATATTCGTTGGTTTCAGTCTTAGGCCTATAGGCGCTTTCATCCGGACTAAAGTTAGAAGACACATAAGCTACTAATCACATAATTCAATATAGCTGCAAGCTAGCCTACACTTGTATATTATTTACATGTATCGATAGGCCTGGTGAAAAGTATGGACTGTCCCACAGCCACGTGGCATCATGCAAACAACAAAGGCCTAGTAAAGATTCAGCCCTCTGGAAGATTTTTTCATGGATCCTCAGCAGTGTTCGAATGATAACACTGTGTAGAGCCACCTCGGAACCCTCAACAATACAATGTTGCTGCCATCTAAATTAGAGGATGAATTTAAAGTAAAGTTCGGGTAACTGAAGAACAAACCCAAGCCGCTGAACGAGTAGGCTATTCAGTCTTATTTCCGGCAATATGTTCAAACCAGGTAAGCCTATCATGGGTTGGTATGCTTTTCGCTTCCAGTGCTGGCTGGAGTCACTCATAGAGCTGGGCAGACACTTTCCCCCGAAAGCCAATGGACATCTTTTGTATCAGAAACACATGTCAAGTTGGAGAGAGTAGTTTTCCCATATACCTTCTCCCAGTTATTGTAATAACTAACAGTAGGTGGAGATTTAGATTAAAACTAAGCTTGGTCATTGCACTGGTAGTGACAGTAGCCTATTGAACATCCACCTCTGTAGAACCTCAATAGAAAACACACGTCCATACATGTTTTTGTGGAAAAAAGTTATTCATTTGATTCATGCAAAAAACGAGATGGGGTTTCTGCTTTTATCTTGATCAAGGATCATGGCAAAGTATTTTAAATCTTAACGGAAAACATGGTTTTGATTTAGCCTACATGCTTTCACTCACTTCTGAACGTGAGCCAGGTCCACATACCTGAAAAGTCGATTTTTTAAAACAATATATTTCTGGGATTTTTTTCTTCTTCTCACAAGCATCCAAAAAAACATCACAATTAAGATAATGTCCCTTCTACACTACACTTCTACACTACACTTCTACACCAGGGTTGGTCGTCATCAAATGGATTTCCTAAACTAATTCATAAAAAGGCCATAATATATATTTTCCAGAATGTAAAATAAGCAGCAGGTAAATGAGATGATGTGCTTCATAGCATTCAGAAATAGTTTTTCATGCTCCTATGTAGTGACATTAACATTGCCTGTCATATTCTACAGCATGGACTCCAATTCCAAATCTGGAACATGTAACATTACGCACATTAGTTAGTCGAAGTAGCAGTTTGAGATCACTTCAGCACGTTATACCAGTCAACCTAAATAGAGAGACAATGATAACGCCAGTATATAATTGCATCAACGACAGAAAGTGACTCCCGAGTGGCGTAGTGGTCTAAGGCACTGCATCTCAGTGCAAGAGGCGTCACTACAGACCCTGGTTCGATTGATTCCAGGTTGTATCACAACCGTCCGTGATTGGGAGTCCCATAGTGCGGCGCACAATCGGCCCAGCGTCGTCCGGGTTAGGGTTTGGCCGGCCTAGGCAGTCATTGCAAATAAGAATTTGTTCTTAACTGACTTAGTTAAATAAAGGTCAAATCAAATAAATAAAAATAATACAAAAACTCATTCATGTCAGATAGGCCTACATGAAAAAAGTTCATGCAAAGGCTGTTACAGAAAAAAAGCACACAAAGTATTTGTATAAAGATGTACTAATCGCCTGGATGAATATAGTATATGTTCTGGGAGTATATGAGAATCGAAATTGTTGTAAACCCAACCTCACATTACCAAAAGCGGGGTTATGATCCTTTATTGCTAATTTAGGGTACTGGAGGTTACCTTATTTCTATTTTTACCAAATCATAACTGTAAACCTATTAACGGAAAATTAAGATTCCTCTTACAATTTCAATTACATTTACATTTCTGAATTGTACAAGGGTGAAACTAGATCAAACTGTCACACGTGGCGTTGCAACCTATCTTGAGAGTACTCCGAATTTAATTTGCTTGAATTCGAGTTATGCGCGCGAGTCTAAAATTGGCCGTTAGTGGATTATGGTCAAACTGGACCTACTGTATTAGGCTATTCAGACAATATTTAACATTGGCACAAATTAGACTAATCAATATCATCCGTTATTATGGTCAGGTCACCATGTGCACTATACTTCATCTCACATGGATTGGGACAGTCTTTTCTAATCAACATCATCTGTTATTATAATATGGTAAAACACTGCAATCTCAATGTGTAGGTGGTTTCTTAGTGTAGCATCATGGTACCATGATGCAAATAGCTCGATGGTAATATACCTGTCACATGTACCTCAGAAGTCCAAGTTCAAGTTAAAAGAGACGTCCACTGCTTTCTTCTGTCCAGACGGCTACACAAAAAAGGCCACCTCTTTCTAATTAGGCCACCATGTGCACTAGGCCTATACATCTGACATGGATTGGTCCGTCTTCTCTCATGGAAACATTTCTCTGCTAACACTGTTTCGGTTGAGGAAATGGTATGCAAATGTGGTGTCATAATAAATAGGCAAATATTACTGTTTATATTTTGAAGTTTAAGTCTCTACTTAACTTTTCACTTGTTGGATGGACATGTCTTTGTAGAGGAAAGTAATCACAGCCTCACCTTTTTTTGGGGGGGGGGTGGGGGGGGGATGGGGGGGGGGGGGGGTTCATAGGCAAATACATAATACTGCACCAGATCTGGTGGTATAGGCCACAGCACTGGCTTTGATGAGACTATTCACCGGTCAGAAATGCACGTCTCCTTCAATATGTTTGGAAAATACTGGTATTTAAATGTCACTTCTATCATCCCTCATGTCTGTCGACTAGGATAGGGCAACTATCAAACTAAATCACTAAATGTGTTCACCTTTACAGAATCCTTCAATATGTCTTAATATTATTAGTATGGGTTTGAAAAAGGTAGGGCCACATGCACCCTCTAAATATGTAGTATAGGTCTACATGTAAAATGCATAGATTAAAGCTACAATCTGGGAATCGACTTTGAGCAAAATTATATCCTTGCCAGTTGGTTTGATTTGTATACAGAGGCATGGGGAAATGTAACCCTCTCAAAGACAATGCTCTAGATGCAATAATTGACAGTCGAGAACATCTATGTTTCAGTTTGAGGCTATTGGGGGGTTGTTTGTTGTTTTTAAACAATTGAGTAATAACATATTGGTTATTATACAGTTGTGCTAAGCTTATGAGGAATTTACAGTGCATTGGGAAAGTATTCAGACCCCTTGACTTTTTCCCCCAAAAATGTACATTACAACATTATTCTAAAATTGATTAAACATTTTTTCCCCTCATCAAACTACACACAATACCCAATAATGACAAAGCATTTTGCAAATGTATTAAAAATAAATACCGGAAACATCACATTCACATAAGTATAAAGAGCCTTTACTCAGTACTTTGTTGAAGCCCCCTTCTTCTTGGGTATGACGCTGCAAGCTTGGCACACCTGTATTTGGGGAGTTTCTCCCATTCTTCTCTACAGAGCCTCTCAAGCTTTGGCAGGTTGGATGGGGAGCGTTGCTGCACAGCTATTTTCAGGTCTCTCCAGAGATGTTTGATCGGGTTCAAGTCCGGGCTCTGGCTGGGCCACTCAAGGACATTCAGAGACTTGTCCTGAAGCCAGTCCTTCGTTGTCTTGGCTGTGTGCTTAGGGTCGTTGTCTTGTTGGAAGGTGAACCTTCGCCCCAGTCTGAGGTCCTGAGCGCTCTGGAGCAGGTTTTCATCAAGGATCTCTCTGTACTTTGCTCCGTTCATCTTTCCCTCGACCATGACTAGTCTTCCAGTCCCTGCCACTGATAAACATCCCACAGCATGATGCTGCCACCAATATACTTCACCGTAGGGATGGTGCCAGGTTTCCTCCAGATGTGACACTTGGCATTAAGGCAAAGGAGTTCAGTCTTGGTTTCTTCAGACCAAAGTATCTTGTTTTCATAGTCTGAGAGTCCTTTAGGTGCCTTTTTCACCAAACACCAAACTCCAAGCGGGCTGTCATGTGTCTTTTACTGAGGAGTGGCTTCTGTCTCGCCACTCTATCATAAATGTCTGATTGGTGGAGTACTGCAGAGATGGTTGTCCTTTTGGAAGGTTCTCCCTTCACAGAGGAACACTGGAGCTCTGTCAGAGTGACAATTGGGTTCTTGGTCCTCTACCTGACCAAGCCTGACCGATTGCACAGTTTGGCCGGGCATCCAGCTCTAGGAAGAGTCTTGGTGGTTCCAAACTTCTTCCATTTTAAGAAAGATGGAGGCCACTGTGTTCTTAGGGACCTTCATTGTTGCATAATTGTTTTGGTACCCTTCCCCAGATCTGTGCCTCAAAACAATCCGGTCTCTGAGCTTTACAGACAATTCCTTCGAACTCATGGCTTGGTTTTTGCTCTGACATGCACTGTCAACTGTGGGATCTTATATAGACATGTGTGTGCCTTTTCAAATCATGTCCAATCAATTGAATTTACCACAGGTGGACTCCCTTGAGATGTTTCTACAACTTGATTGATGTTCAATGGAAACAGGATGCACCTGAGCTCAATTTCGAGTCTCCTAGCAAAAGAGTCTGAATTCTTATGTAAATAAGGTATTTCTGTTTTTTGTTTTAATAAATGAACAAAAATTCCTCAACCTGTTTTTGTTTTGTCATTATGGGGTATAGTGTGTAGATTGATGAGGGAAAACAATTGTTGAATCCATTTCAGAATAAGGCTGTGACGTAACAATGTGGAAAACGTCAAGGAGTCTGAATACTTTCAGAATGCACTGTTTAAGTTTCCTTTTTCAAGAATGTGTAAACATCAAGAATTGAAATGACTATTGAACAGATTCCCAGATCGCAGATCATACCTTTAAATTGCTTCATTAAATTGGCAGTTACCATAACCAGTGAATTTGAAGCAGGATTAGTCACCTGTGAATGCACCTTAAACTTGAACATGTTCAAATGCATTTGGAATACTTTTATGTTTCATAACATTTATAATTCCTTCATAAAGTATTCATACCCCTTGACTTATTCCACATTTAGTTGTGTTACAGCCTAAATTCAAAATTGATTAAAAAAATGTTTCTCACCCATCTACACACAATACCCCATAATGACAAAGTGAAAACATGTTTACATTTTTTTTTAGCTCATTTATTTAGAACGAAATACAGATATCTAATTTATTTAAGTATCCACACCCCTGAGTCATTACATGTTAGAATCACATTTGGCAGTCTTTCTGGATAAGTTTCTAAGAGCTTTGCACACCTGGATTGTACAATATTTGCATATTACTCTTTTAAAGACTCTTCAAACTCTGTCAAGTTGGTTGTTGATCATTGATAGACAGTCATTTTCAAATCTTGCCATAGATTTTCAAGCCAATTTAATTAAGTCAAAATTGTAACTAAGCCACCCGGGAACATTCAAAGTTGTCTTGGTAAGCAACTCCAGTGTACAGTCGTGGCCAAAAGTTTTGAGGATGACACAAATATGAATTGTCACAGTCTGCTGCCTCAGTTTGTATGATGGCAGTTTGTATATACTCCAGAATGTTATGAAAAGTGATCAGATGAATTGCAATTAATTGCAAAGTCTTTCTTTGCCATGCACATGGACTGAATCTCCCAAACACATTTCCACTGCATTTAAACCCTGCCACAAAAGGACCAGCTGTTACGGTAGTCCTCCTCCTCTTCAACCGAAGAGGAGGAATAGTGATTGAACCAAGGCGCAGCGGGTTGTGATGACATATTTATTTACAGAAAAGACGAAAACACGAACTTGACTATAAACTAACAAAACAACAAAACGTAGTAGACAAACCTGGACATGCGAACTTACATAAAACGCAGAACTCACGAACAGGAAAATGACTACACAAAAGAACGATGTACAAAAACAAACCGAACAGTCCCGTATGGTCCGACAAACCCTGACACAGGAGACAACCACCCACAGCAAACACTGTGAAACAACCTACCTAAATATGACTCTCAATTAGAGGAACGCCAAACACCTGCCTCTAATTGAGAGCCATACCAGGCAACCCTTAAACCAACATAGAAACAGACAACATAGAATGCCCACCCAAACTCACGTCCTGACCAACTAACACATACAACAAACTAACAGAAATAGGTCAGGAACGTGACACCAGCTGGCATCATGTCAGTGATTCTCTCGTTAACACAGGTGTGAGTGTTGACAAGGACAAGGCTGGAGATCACTCTGTCATGCTGATTGAGTTCGAATAACAGACTGGAAGCTTCAAAAGGAGGGTGGTGCTTGGAATCATTGTTCTTCCTTTGTCAACCATGGTTACCACCAAGGAAACACGTTCCGTCATCATTGGTTTGCACAAAAAGGGCTTCACAGGCAAGGATATTTCTGCCAGTAAGATTGCACCTAAATCAACCATTTATCGGATCATCAAGAACTTCAAGGAGAGCGGTTCAATTGTTGTGAAGAAGGCTTCGGGGCACCCAAGAAAGTCCAGCAAGTGCCAGGACCGTCTCCTAAAGTTGATTCAGCTGCGGGATCGGGGCACCACCAGTACAGAGCTTGCTCAGGAATGGCAGCAGGCAGGTGTGAGTGCATCTGCACGCACAGTGAGGCGAAGACTTTTGGAGGATGGCCTGGTGTCAAGAAGGGCAGCAAAGAAGCCACATCTCTCCAGGAAAAACATCAGGGACAGACTGATATTCTGCAAAAGGTACAGGGATTGGACTGCTGAGGACTGGGATAAAGTCATTTTCTCTGAATCCCCGTTCCGATTGTTTGGGGCATTCCGATTGTTACCAACACATCCTCCGAGAGCAACTTCTCCCAACCATCCAGGAACAGTTTGGTGACGAACAATGCCTTTTCCAGCATGATGGAGCACCTTTCCATAAGGTAAAAGTGATAACTAAATGGCTCGGTGAACAAAACATCGATATTTTGGGTCCATGGCCAGGAAACTCCCCAGACCTTAATCCCATTGAGAACTTGTGGTCAATCCTCAAGAGACGGGTGGACAAACAAAACCCCACAAATTCTGACAAACTCAAAGCATTGATTATGCAAGAATGGGCTGCCATCAGTCGATGTGGCCCAGGATTTAATTGACAGCATGCCAGAGGTCTTGAAAAAGAAGGATCAACACTGCAAATATTGACTCTTTGCATCAACTTCATGTAATTGTCAATTAAAGCCTTTGTCTTTATGAAATGCTTGTAATTATACTTCAGTATTCCATAGTAACATCTGACAAAAATATCTAAAGACACTGAAGCAGCAAACTTTGTGAAAATTAATATTTGTTGTTCTCAAAACTTTTGGCCACGACTGCATATTTTGCCTTATATTTAAGGTCCTGCTGAACGGTGAATTTGTCTTCCAGGGTCTGGTGGACAGCAGACTGAACTAGGTTTTCCTCTAGGATTTTGCTTGTGTTAATTATTTATTATATTTTATTTATTCTATTTTTACCCCTTTTCTTCTCCCTAATTTCGTGATATCCATTTGGTAGTTCGCTGCAACTCCCGTACGAACTCGGGAGAGAAGGTCGAGAGTCATGTGTTCTCAATAACATGACCCTGCCAAGTCGCACTACTTCTTGACTCACTGCTTGCTTAACACGGAAGCCAGCCACACCAATGTGTCCGAGGAAACACTGTACAACTGGCGACCGTGTCAGCATGCATGTGCCTGGCCTGCCACAGGAGTCGCAAGAGCGCGAGGGGATAAGGACATCCTGGCGGGCCAAACCCTCCCCTAAACCGGATGATGCTGGGCCAATTGTGCGCCTCATGGGTCTCCCGGTGACGGCCGGCTTGGACACAGCCCGTGATCGAATCCCGGTCAGTAGTGACGCCTCAAGCACTACGATGCAGTGCCTTAGACCGCTGCACCACTCAGGAGGCCTTGCCTGTGTTTTATCCTAAATAACTCCCTAGTCCTTGCCGATGACAAGCATACCTAAAACATGATGCAACCACCACCATGCTTGGACATATGAAAAGTGATACTCAGTGATGTGTTGTGTTGCATTTTCCCCAAACATTAATGCTTTGTATTCAGGACAGTTCATTTATTTTAACCACATTTTGTGCAGTTTTACTTTAGTGCCTTATTGCAAACAGGATGCATGTTTTGGAATATTTGTATTCTGTACAGGCTTCCTTCTATTCACTCTGTCATGTAGGTTAGTATTGTGGAGTAACTACAATGTTGCTGATCCATCCTCAGTTTTCTCCTATAACAGCCATTAAACGCTAACTGTTTTAAAGTCACCATTGGCCTCATGGTGAAATCCCTGAGGGGTTCCCTGCCTCTCCGGCAACTGAGTTAAAAAGAGTGCCTCTATCTCTGTAGTGACTGGGTGTATTGATACACCATCCAAAGTGTAATTAACTTCACCATGTTCAAATGGATATTCAATGTCTGCTTTTTAAGATTTGTACACATCTACCAATAGTTGTCCTTCTTTGCGAGGCCTTGGAAAATCTCCCTACCTCGACTTTGTGCTTGAACCTGTGCTTGCAATTCACTGCTTGACTGAGGGACCTTACAGATAATTGTATGTGTGGGGTACAGATATGAGGGAGTCATTCAAAAATCATGTTAAACACTATTAGTGCACACAGAGTGAGTCCACGCAACTTATGTGACTTGTTAAGCAAATGTTTACTCCTGAACTTACTTAGGCTTGCCATAACAAAGGGGTTGAATTTTTATTGACTCAAGACATTTCAGCTTTTCATTTTTAATTATTTTGTAAAACATTCTAAAAACACAATTCCACTTTGACATTATGGGGTATTGTGTGCAGGCCAGTGACACAACATATTGATTGAATCCATTTTAAATTCAGTTTGGAACACAACATAATGTGGAAAAAGTCAAGGGGTGTGAATACTTTCTGAAGGCACAGCATACCCAATAGTTTAATAAACATGTTTGTTGTGAGTGCTGACTACACAAACCTTATATAAGCTATAACATATGAAATGCACTTGTGGATACATGTAAAATATGTGATATCAGCTCCTGGAAGCCTTTAGAATGGTTGAAGTACCTTCATGTAGCCTATAACTTATAGAAAAGATCAAACAAAACAGGGTAGCCTAGTGGTTAGAGCGTTGGACTAGTAACCGAAAGGTTGCAAGTTCAAATCCCCGAGCTGACAAGGTACAAATCTGTCGTTCTGCCCCTGAACAGGCAGTTAACCCACTGTTCCTAGGCCGTCATTGAAAATAAGAATTTGTTCTTAACTGACTTGCCTAGTTAAATAAAGGTAAAATAAAAAATAAATAAAAACAAAACAACAGCCATTAGGGTTATCATTACAAGCGCTGTCAACATTAAGGTGTTATAAAACATATCCTAAGGGGTATGGTATGGTAAGAGGGCCACAGATTTAAGCCTGTGGAAAAGTAAGAGATTTAATAAAATGCGAGGACACGTTTGTTTAAGTGGCTGAGCCTTTGCCCAGAGTAACACCCATAGTGTCACGTTCTGACCTTAGTTCCTTTGTTTTGTCTTTTGTTTTAGTATGGTCAGGGCGTGAGTTGGGTGGGTTGTCTATGTTAGTTTTTCTATGATTTTCTATTTCTGTGTTTGGCCTGATATAATTCTCAATGAGAGACAGCTGTCAATCGTTGTCCCTGATTGGGAACCATATTTAGGTAGCCTGTTTTCTGTTAGGTTTTGTGGGTGGTTATTTTCAGTCTTTGTGTGTCTGCACCAAACAGAACTGTTTTCGGTTTCCCTTTTTGTTTCACTTTGTTAGTTTGTATTTTGTCGTATTTCATTCTTATTAAAAATCATTATGGATACGTACCACGCTGCGCATTGGTCTTCCGATCCTTCCTACTACTCCTCATCAGAGGAGGAAGAAGAAAGCCGTTACACATAGCCTGCAATGGAAGCTTGTTAAAGTTTTAAAAGTAGGCTTAGGGTTAATTTTTAGGAGCCGCTAAGGGAAGCGAATTTGAAGTTAATGTTAAGGATATAGTTTGAATGTAAGAAAAAGGTTAGCATGGTTAATCCAAGTTTTTCCATTGACCTCTCTAACAAGAGTAGTCATACTGTCAAAACAGTTTAAGTAAATATAGTTTAACTAAAACTATTCCACTACTTCACAAAAGGGGAATATGGCATGGAATGGGTTTATTTTTGAGTTATAGCTGAGGATAATGATATTGATGGTAACAGTATACATGGAACAATTCAAAAACTAACATAGTATATAAAAATACAATATAATCTTAATCAAGAAGCAAGTGCACCTAGAAATCAAGTGATCTATTCTTAGCAATCTTATTCTACAACTGCTACGTTAAAAGTTATGCAACATCTTAAAACAACTATTTAATCTCCTGCATAACCAAGAGATGTAGAGGATAAGAAGAGGAGGTGTAACGAGTCAGGTGTAACAGAGCACTGTGGCCCAGCGTAACTGGAAGAGGTCCATCTTTGGAGAAGGAGCATGGGGTCCATCTTAAGAAAAAGAGGAGAGAGGCCATCTTGGGGGAAAGAGTCAAAGAGAGGGTCCATCTTGGGGAGGAGGCATTGGTCCATGTGGGATGGAGAGTAGGAATGGATTCATCCCAAATGGCACTATATTCCCATCCTAGTGCACAACGTTTGGCCAGGGCCCATAGGACTGTAGTACACTATATAAAAAATAGGGTGCCATTTGAGACGCATACCCATTTTAGGGTATAATGAGTGATAGCTATGCACTAGCATCAGCTGATCATTCAATTCCCCATACATTTAAGGGCTAGCACTGGAAATAGATACCCTGTCTATACAGAGCACTTACCCTGCTGCCACATTAGGGAGGGGAAACCACAGCTGCAAATGTATAGCCTAGCATTATGGCAGAGCATTTATATACAGCTTTATAGTACTAGTAGTAGTTTAAAATAAACGGAAGGACACATTTGTCCTGACATGTCTTTTAGCCATGCCAATGAGGTTAACTTGAATTTACCACCACTTCTTGGGATGCAACCAAGCATGACCCGGAGTAAAGAGGTCCATTACAATCTGCTATATTTACTTATAATATATATAGAAAATTCACTCACAGTATGGTGCATGCTGTGGTAAACAATTGCATTACTGTAGTCACCTACTTTTAGCATGATCTCTATCTATCAAGCCATTAACCATCTCTCTCTCAATTTCTTAATTCCTCCATCTAGAGTTTGTCAAATTTGACTTATTAAAAATAGGGTCTTGTAAAAAATCTAGACAGTGTTATATTACTATTATTGGACATCATGATGTTATCATACCCATCCGCAAATAGTATATTCTTTGCATAGTATAACCTTCTCATAATAATGATGGTTGAAATTTAAGGAAACACCTATATAAACTAATTTATGGGCCCATTTCTCCCCATATCCGTCTCTCGTATTGTATCCAGTGCTGAAGCCTATCTGCAGCTAACGTTGTAGCCGACGTCTGGTAGAATGAACTGGTCCTCTCTGGAAGATCAAAGTTCAAGTTCAAGATTGTGACTCTCGAGGCACAACAACCAGGACATGAAATCAACCGTTTGTTTTATTTAGCCGACAAATAAACCACTGCAAACCCTATAGCTTTCAATATAGAATTGATAGGAACACCATCAATACTAATAATATGAAAAGGTTGAAAAAGGTTCAAGTAAATCGATGGGCCATTGGGAGAGGAAAATAGTTGTCAGTATACTTTTTTGCTGACAATATTTGAAACATTAATGCCACATCTCAACACACAGTTAGACATATCCAAGTCACCCTTTTGAATCGAGCAAATTATACAGGGTGAAATAAGATTACTTGATCAACGATAGGCCTATGTTTATTTTAAAAGACGATTTAAAATCAAACATTACAGAATTGAATTCAGCATGAATTATGTGCGCCGTCGGGAAAAAAGACTACATAGTAAAGAAGAGATTGTAAGTAAGCATTTCGCTGTATGGCTTGCACATGTTGTTTTCTGTGCATGTAACAAAAAAAAGTTGATTTGAGACAATGCTATCGGAAAATGCCATGTTTCAATCGACTAACGAGATTAGCTAAATCCTCACGGTTAATGGAAACAAATTCGACATCTTATTGTATCAGAATTATGACTTCCTGACCACCTGCTCTTGTTGTCCTAAAATTGCATATGTGAAAATAAACAATGTAAAATACATTAGAGTGAAACTAATACGATATTTAAAGAAGTCAAATGCTTCTATTTATCTATTAAATAAACGAATTGTGTACGTTTTATTTGTCTCGGCAGGCGCTTTAATTCAAACTCGTAAAGGAATACGATTCATTTATGCAGCCAAAGGAACCAAACAGACCACTCGGGCATGCACAAAGTGTAAAAACAATCATAATAAAAAAAAAATATACAGTCTTTAATACCAACAATTGCCTACAACTCTTGTATTGGTTCCTTATTTATGTCCAAAGTGTTACGTTTGTGTTTAGCTGGGTTACCCATACGACTCTCAAAATAGAAGAAGGCCCTAAAAGTAACGCATATCGCAGTCAAAAGGTAGGCCTATACTTAAACTGCAACTGTATTCCATCAGAATAAGCATTTATTGGAGACAAAACACAAGATTCTGTTAAAATGTTTCATAAACCCAAAGCAGAATATAGGCTACATAAATTAAGCTAATATCTCCCAACAACGCAATGAACGTAATCCAACTAGATACTCTAAATATATACTAAACTGGAATTGGTCTCATCATAACTTAACAGTTAAATGATTGAGTATGCGTGGAGTAGGCATACATGGCAATCTGTTTTGATAAACCACTGTATGACTTCTACATAACCACACGTTGCTGAGCTTCACTGAGAAATATTCACTGCAGAAATACACGATCCTATACTTTTCCAAAGTGTGCATAAAATGGCTGCGTGATGTCTAACGCCTCTCGAATAGATATGTAAGACACGTAGGCCTAACAGTAGGCTCCCCCTCTAATCATACACCGTGCAAGTTAAACTGCCTCGTGGGGCTTTCGATAGGTCAATGTCGCATGTTTGGAAAGGTCTCACAACCGATTATGCACATACATTTGTTTCAGTGGAAAAATAACTCCTTGAAAGTTAGCTGAGTGAACTGTAACAGAGTAACGATTAGATCTTTGGCTTGTCGGTCTTTGGTAAATAGAGAAAGTAACTGAGTAAATAGGCAGAGTATACAACTGCTGGGCATAATCCCATTATTGGGATGCAGACGTGCACTTCATTCAGTCTTTTCTCTGCCCTGAGAGCTGTGCTGCCAAATGATTTTTTTATTTACTCAGGCAAGTCAATTAACAACAAATTCTTATTTACAATGGACTACCCCGGCAAAACCCGGACGACGCTGGGCCAATTGTGCGCAGCCCTATGGGACTCCCAATCACGGCCGGAAGTGGTGCAGCCTGGATTCGAACCAGGTACTGTCGTAGACCACTACGCCACTCGGGAGACCTTCAATGGAGAATTGACCTGTGGATTTTGTTTGTAGTAATAGTAGCCAATCAGGTTCTAATCATGTCAATACATAGGTCTATTGGTTACATGAAATATGTGAAAGATCACCTTTAGTTCCGTACCTACCAGGACTAAAGAATAGTCTCATAACCATCATGACATACATAAGTGGTTGGCGTTAGATTCTGGACATGCGTGTATCTGACAACTCTCCAATCATTTGTTTTGGATCAAGGTCCATACCATCTAGTAGTCGTGGAAAAAGTAACCACTTGTCATACTTGAGTAAAAGTAAAGATACCTTAATAGAAAATGACTCAAGTGAAAGCCAACCAGTAAAATACTCCTTGAGTAAAATAATATTGGTATTTGGTTTTAAAAATACTTAAGTATCAAAAGAAAAAGTATAAATTATATCAAATTCCTTATATTAAGCAAACTAGAAGGTAACATTTATTTTTTTGGGGGGAGGGGGTAGTAGCTAGGGGCATGCTCCAACACTCAGTCATCATTTACAAATGAAGCCTGTGTTTAGTGAGTCTGCTAGATTAGAGGCAGTTGGGATGACCAGGGATGTTCTCTTGATAAGTATGTGAATTAGACCATTTTCCTGTCCTGGTAAGCATTCAAAATGTAACGAGTACTTTTGGGTGTCAGGGAAAATGTATGGAGTAAAAACTACATATTTTTCTTTAGGAATGTAGTGAAGTAAAAGTTGTCAAAACTATAAATATTAAAGTAAAGTACAGATACCCCCAAAAACTAAGTAGTACTTTAAAGTATTTTTACTTAAGAACTTTTCACTATTGCTATCAGGGCTAACATGTATCCATATTAATAACTTCTCCATACTTGAAATTGATATTCACATTGGACTATCCACAATATGTGTGTAATAAAGGCAAGCTTTAAGCTGATTGATCAAAATGTGCAGAGACATTATTTCCAAACTAATGGCAGAACCATAAAGCAAACTGTCAAATCCTGTGGCAAAATATGACACACAACCTAAACTCAAGAAGAGATCTGGCACAAACAAGCTGCATCTACAGAACTGAAAATCAATTTCAAAACTTTAAACAAATTAAGAAAGATAATGTCTCTTTGTCCAGAATGTTCTAGAGTCATTCGAAACTACAATTACTCACTATGACTGCAGACCAATTGTAAATGTATGTAAATGTCTGCAAGTAGAGTTGTGTGTGTGTGTGCATGCGTGGGATCTTTGAAGTAAGAATAACATTCCACTTGAGCATGGTTTGTATTAAAAGCTGCAGAAGAAAGATGGACTCCATGGTAATTGAACTTCGGTGGGTTTGGAGACCCATAGCAACAGACTGTTGTTTTTTCCAGCCAAGTAAATTTATGTTGCGTAAGGGGACCAACCTTGTCGAACTCCATCCATGACAAAGCCAGGGAAATATTTAACACCTTTGCCAAGCACCCCAAAGTAATATCCCTGCTGGTATTACCCCTTCCCTCTTCAAAATATATTTATATTCACTGTTCTTATTGCTTTATACAAAGCAATAAAGATTAACACACTGGAGCTGTTGGGTATGTTATCAAATCAATTACCTGTGGTGATTATCTTTTAAGGGAAGTGGCATTAAGGCACAAACCGATTAGCACGCAGGCTAAATGTTGTGGGATGCTGAAATCCGGCAGCCACAGACACTGTTTTTGCCCATCCACATCATAATAAATATTGTCCTGGTCTCATAGACTAGACGTAACATAGTAAACGTAAATCGGAGACAATCAAATTAGTATATGTTACATTTGGTATGGTTACATAATACAGATGGTTATTAACCTGTTTGGGCTGCAGGGGCAGTATTGAGTAGCCAGATAAAAGGTGCCCATTTCAAACGGCCTCGTACTCAATTCTTGCTCGTACAATATGCATATTATTGTTACTATTGGATAGAAAACACTCTCTAGTTTCTAAAACCGTTCTGCAGCAAACTTCCTGACAGGAAGTGGAAAGTCTGAAATTGAGGCTCTGTTCCAGGGGCTGCCTATTAAATTCCTTGTTATTTATTAGTTTAGATGCACTTCATACGTCTTCCACTAGATGTTGACAAGGAGTGAGAGAAGAAATGGACTGTGTAACTTGATCTGGACTCGAATTACAGCTCATGGAATGACGTATCCTCCATTTCCTGTTTTCAGGAAGGCGCGAAGAGAGACATGGATTTGCCTTCTGTTTAGCTGCCGTTATGGACGACTAATATCTCCGGCTTTGATTTTATTTGATACATGTGACCATATCATCGTAAAGTATGTTTTTTCAATATAGTTTAATCAGATTATTGAACATTTTTTGCGAGTTTTGCCGTGTTCCGTTCTCTGACTTTGTTGACGATGGAGCGATTCGTGCCGCTTGGCTAGTGCGCTTCCTAAATCGAGAGGGAAAGTGTCCGTTCTAAATCCAAACAACGACTGTTCTGGACAAAGGACCCCTTGTCCAACATTCTGATGAAAGATCACCAAAAGTAAGAAACATTTTATGATGCTATTTCATATATCTGTCGTGCATGTGAACTAGTCGTCGGCACCCAACGTTTGGGTACTCTAGCTATACCGAAGTGGATGTCGTAATGAAGTTATTTTTTAGAATTCTAACACTGCGATTTCATTAAGAACTAATGGATCTATCATTTCCTATACAACATGTATTTTTTAGTTATTTTTATGAATAGTCATTTGGTCAGAATATGTGTGTCATAAAAAGTGTCAGAAAAAAATCCGGACGTTGTGGGACAAAATAGCTACGTTAGCAGAATGTATAACCACTGATTTCAGCTCTAAATATGCACATTTTCGAACAAAACATAAGTGTATGTATAACCTGATGTTATAGGACTGTCATCTCATGAAGAATATCAAGGTTAGTCAAAAATTATATATCTTTTGCTTGTTTGTTACGATCGCTAACCTTTTGCTACTGGGAAATGGCATGTCTTTCTGGCTATTGTGGTAAGCTAATATAACGCTATATTTTGTTTTCGCTGTAAAACACTTAATAAATCGGAAATATTGGCTGGAATCACAAGATGCCTGTCTTTCATTTGCTGTACACTATGTATTTTTCAGAAATGTTTTATGATGAGTAAATAGGTATTTGACGTTGGTGTCTGTAATTATTATGGCTGCTTTTGGTGCAATTTCTGATTGTAGCTGCAATGTAAACTATGATTTATACCTGAAATATTCACATTTTTGAACAAAACATAGATTTATTGAATAACATGTTATAAGACTGTCATCTGATGAAGTTGTTTGTTGGTTAGTTTGGTTGGTTCTTGGTTAGTTAGGTTGGCTTTGTGCATGCTACCTGTGCTGTGAAAAATGTCTGTGCTTTTTTGTATTTGGTGGTGAGCTAACATAAATATACGTGCTGTTTTCGCTGTAAAACATTTTAAAAATCGAACATGTTGGCTGGATTCACAAGATGTGTACATTTCATTTGCTGTATTGGACTTGTTAATGTGTGAAAGTTAAATATTAAAAAAATATATATTTTGAATTTCGCGCCTTGCACTTGAAGTGGCTGTTGTCATAAGTGTACCGGCGTCGGGCTGCAGCCATAAGAAGTTTTAAGGCAAAACAGAAAGTAGGCTGGCACTCAGAGAGTCAGGACACCCGTTTAACGTCCCATCCGAAAGACAGCACCCTATACAGGATAGTGTCCCCAATCACTGCCCTGGGGCATTGGGATATTTTTTAGACCAGAGGAAAGAGTGCCTCCTACTGGCCCTCCAACACCACTTCCAGCAGCATCTGGTCTCCCATCAAGGGACTGACCAGGACCAACCCTGCTTAGCTTCAGAAGCAAACCAGCAGTGGTATGCAGGGTGGTATGCTGCTGGCTGCAAAAATGCTCTGAGACCAGGTTGCAAGTATACAATAAATCACTCACCCTACATAAAACCTTTGTCGCTATACCCTTTTCTATGTTTACTTTTTAAAAATGATCACAAAAGTGCCAAAGTATAGCGTTTGATGAAGTTTTTACAATTAGCACATTTATGAATCTTACGTTGGTAATTGTGTCTACTTCTTATTCATTAAAGCTTCAGTAATTTCAACTAATGAAATATACCCCTAGATTTGGAAGAATATGACTTTAAAGAACCTACAGAAATTAGTACAATATTCTTATCTTATCATAACCAAAAATCTAAAGAACCGATTACTCCATTCATGTTTTTTTGTTTGTTGTCATGACACTTAGATATGTCATGAAAATCTAATGCTATTTGCATGTGTGAATGTCTTGGGATGCATTTGCTCCATTGTTTGCAATTTTGTTTTTGGCCCACTTTGATGAGTGTGGCTTTAGCTGGTATGCAGAGGCCCGAAATAGTCTAATTGTTATTTTGAATTCCGAGTAAGCCTAGCTGCCGGTCTGCTTTACTTTGACATTCTGTTAACTCCTAAAACCAGAATATAAACCCTGTATGAAGATGAGTGTGGTGTATGTTACTTTTATATGCACAAAAAAGTATGAACATTTATGCGCTCAGCTGCTGGATAAGAGCTCTTAATAATTTTTTATTAAGTCAAATTAATTCCCAATCATTTGATTTATTTCATGACTATAGTTTACAGTGTGTTAGAACAACGTTTTACAAAAGGCTGCTGGGAAAATTTCAGAAAAACACTGATAAATAACTAAGATGCCTTGGGTGGGTCACCTTCTGCATCATTACGTTGCATTTTTATCCGTCTGGACTTGTAAAAATAACCCCTTTCTCTCATTCGTCGCTGTCTCTCCACAGCACCTAGCCCACTGTGTTTCACTCTTTTGTTCATTCATCCTCACATCTTTTACACCGTGCAGAGTTCTCCATTTGTTGTCTGCCTTTGATCATTCAGCAATGTGCCCTTTCTACAGCGTGTATTCTAGTTTGTTTTATTTATTTGTGCCTTCACATGAGCAGATAATTGTGTTTTATGCCCTACACTGCCCAGAGGAGTGGCTCAGCTTGCTGCACCAGGGATGGCAAATGTCATACCCACTGAAGTCATCCTTACCACAGCCAGGCAAACACACATCTGACAGTGCAATTTAAACACTGAGCCACAGAAATGTCTATTTAAAGTAATCTAATTGATCTGCCAATTAAAATAACTTTAAAGGGGACTAGATGAAAATGTGTATTTGGCGGATGTCGGATAGCCTGAGGTGTTGAATAAGTATTTTTTTCTGCTAATGGGCCACGTTGAGAGACAGGATGAGGTGGAGTCTTGGGTGGCAGGCACCAAATCAGGTCATGGGGTGATTGGATGCCAACTAAATCCCCCCTCTAACCTTTAAATCCACAGCAACCTCACCCATCACATGTCAGGGGTGGCCAGTCCCAAAAGCATTTTTAGCTCCAATATTTAAGAGTTATGGTTAGGGTAAATGTACCAGAAAATGTACACATCGAAATGAACCAGAGACTTCTGTTGACTTAGGTAACTACACCGAACAAAAATATAAAAGCAACATGCAACAGTTTCAAAGATTTTACTGAGTTACTGTTCCTTTAAGGTAATCAATTAATTAAGCATCTAATCTATGGATTTCACATGACTGGGAATACAAATATGCATCAGTTGGTCACAGGTAAATAAATGAAAAGGTTGGGGCATGGATCAGAAAACCAGTCAGTATCTTGTGACCCCCATTTGCCTCATGCAGCACGACACATCTCCTTTGCATAGAATTGATTAGGCTGTTGATGGTGGCCTGTCGAATTTTGTCCCACTCCTCTTCAATGGCTGTACGAAGATGCTGGATATTGGCAGGAACTGGAACACGCTGTCATACAGGTCAATCCAAAGCATCCCAAACATGCTCAATGGGTGACATGTCTGGTTAGTATGCAGGCCATGGAAGAACTGGGACATTTTCAGCTTCCAGATCCTTCCGACATGGGGCTGTGCATTATCATGCCGAAACATGAGGTGATGGCGGAGGATGAATGGCACTACAATGATCCTCCGGATCTCGTCACAGTATCTCTGTGCATTCAAATTGCCATCGATAAAATGCAATTGTGTTGGTTGTCTGTAGCTTATGCCGTCCCATACCATAACCTACCAGCACCATGGGGCACTCTGTCATAATGTTGACATCAGCAAACCGCTCGACCATACAACGTCACACACGCTGTCTGCCATTTGCCAGGTACAGTTGAACCCGGGATTCATCCGTGCAGAGCATACTTCACCAACGTGCCAGTGGCCATCGAAGGTGAGAATTTGCTCACTGAAGTAGGTTACGACTCCAAACTGCAGTCAGGTCAAGTCCCTGATGCGGATGATGAGCAGGCAGATGAGCTTCCCTGAGATGATTTCTGACCGTTTGTGCAGAAATTCTTCAGTTGTGCAACCCCACAGTTTCATCAGCTGTCCGGGTGGCTGGTATCACCATCCCACAGGTGAAGAAGCCAGATGTGGTCCTGGGCTGGCGGGGTTACACGTGGTCTGCGGTTGTGAGGCCGGTTGGATGTACTGCCAAATTCTGTAAAACGACATTGGAGGTGGCTTATTGTAGAGAAATTAACATTACATTCCTGCAGTCAGCATGCCAATTGCACGCTCCCTCAACTTGAGATCTGTGGCATTGTGTTGTGTGACAAAACTGCACATTTTTGAGTGGCCTTTTATTGTCCCCAGCACAAGGTGCAACCGTGTAATTATCATGCTATTTAATATGCTTCTTGATATGCCACAGCTGTCAAGTGGGTGGATTATCTTGGCAAAGGAGAAATGCTCACTGACAGGGATGTAAACAAATCTGTGCACAAAATTTGAGAGAAATACTCTTTTTTTTTTTTGCTTATGGATCATTTCTGGGATCTTTTATTTCGGCTCATGAAACATGGGACCAACAGATGTTGAGTTTATATTTTTGTTCAGTATATTATGTTCCCCAATAAGAAAACCAAAAATATTGTTGCGCAATAGAAATAGGGAACTAACATAAGCCACGAACAACCAAAACAAAACAGGTGGGGTTTAAAGAGGGGGGGTTTCAAAGACACTCATGGGGGTGTCCACTGAAAGTTGACAAGCAACAACAATCCGGGTCCTGCCAGTGGCCACAGGTAGAGGATCACTACCGGTTCCCATCGATTTCTCTGCCCGATCGCAGCAGGAGATGTACGGTTTCAACATATTGACATGACACAGCCTGGTATTCTTCCAGCTCCCCGGTGTGGTGATGAGGTAATCCAGATTACCAATTTTTTTCTCTATGGTGTAAGGTCCTGAAGAAAAGATTGCAATGTTGTCCTCAGAATGGGCAACAAAACCAGGACTTGGTCACACACATTGAAAGTGTGGCTTCGGGCCTTTCGATCATACTAACATTTCATTTTCATTTGCACAAGAGGGCAGTAAGCTCTCAACATAGACTTCAAAGTCTGATAAATTTGAGAATTTGGTTACCACTCTTTACTTTGGACAAAGGACCAACACAGCCCACCAGAACCCTGCTGAATGGTTCATCAAAAGCAGGAAAAGGCTACAAAGGTACAACTGGTACAGCTTGGTTTACCCATCCACTGGCAAATGTAACAGGATTTACAGTAAGCCTCAGCATCCTGTTTCAGACCAGGCCAGAAGAAGTTATGCAAGATATTCATCTTGTTGACCCCAAGATGGCCTGCCATATTGCTATTGGGAGCTAACCTTAGTGTTTTGTCAAAGTGTAACTGGAATGACAATTTGACGTACACTGGTCCAATCATCTTGCCAGAAGTGGTGAGAAAATGCCATATCCTCATCAGATTAAACCAAAAACATCTTTGTTAGAGTGACCATTTTGTACTGTTGTATTGTTATGCAGAGGGCACCTTTGAAAATGAGGCCGTGGTCTCAATGGGTTCCACCTGACTAAATCAAAGTAAAAATAAATATCTCAGCAAAAAGAGAGGAGAGGGAAGCATCTTTACTCCGCTCAGCAATCTGCCACTTCCAAGATATCGAAGTGTCAACTGTAGGGACCCTCTTCTTGTAGAGGTCCTGCAAACTCGCTCACCTTTGAGGTTTTCAAAGGAGAGGTCAACTCAGGAGGTTTACCGAAATCAGGACCACATAAATATGTCAGACTGATCGAACATGGTGTGATCGCTGACATCCTCCACAACATGAGACTTTCTCTCAGCTATCTTCTTAGACATAGCACGTGGAACGGCACATGCTGGGAACACTCTATGGTACTTTTCCGATAACCCATCAGGTTCCTCCACTTCGGTTTCCCTTCAAACAACAGGATTTGGCACAACCAGCCACATCTTTGCCCAAAATGAATGAGACCCCATTCACTGGTATGCTAGGCCTCTCTCCTACGACAACGGAACCAGAAACAAGATCGAGTTCCACATTATACAAATTAATTTCCATGCAACCCATCTTGAACTAACACACTGTAACCAGTTGTTAAAGTGTCAGACAAAGGGAAAACACCCTCCAAAATAAAGGACTGGGCGGCCCCGGTGTCGCAGTATTTCTCCCCATCTGCTTAACAGCGTCACCAGTCTGCAGAGACACAAACCCGTCTGAAACAAACGGTTCATACACATCTGATCCAAAATGTTGTTTAGGAGATACACCAGTCCCAACCAGAGACTTAACAAGCTGGAGTGCTCCCACAAGAAGAAACATATTTTTCTTTCTCATTTTTCTGTTTCAATTTAGGACCCTGAGAGACAATGTGTCCTCTCATAGAAATAATGACAACAAATTGGAGGATACAAAAAAACAGTTCTGCTGATCCTTGTCTTTGGGCAATGGGGAAGAAGACTGAAACCTCGCAGTAGGCTGTGACTTCTCGGAAGTGCTTTTTGTGTAGGGATAACTACTGGGTGCTTTGTTTGTGAAGGTAGTTTGTGTCAATACAAACGCATCTGCAAGGACTGCACCTTCCTCAAGAGTGAGATCCTTATGCTCATAAATGTAGGTAGCAAGGCTTTTGTGAAGGCAATTTTGGAATTGCTCAAATAGTATGAGTGTCTATAAAATCCTCAAGGTCTTTGACCTCTTGAGAACCACACCACCGATCAAAAAGAAATGCTTGTTCCCTTGCAAATTCAACATGGCTTTGCGATTCTGTCTTTCGTAATTTACGGAACTGTGGTCTCTGGGACCAACTCATAAGCCCGAAGAATAGCAGCTTTAACAGTGTCATAATCTGGACTCTGATTAAGAGATGAAGTGGTGTACACTTTCTGAGCTTTTCCCCACGGACCAGTGACCAGATATCGCACGGCCATGTGGCAATCTGCTCAATCAGAGTAAAATATACATCCACCTCCTTTTCATTGAAATGTGGTACAATCCGACTGTTCCGACCAAGATCAAACCCTTTTTAGGGTGCATTTAGAGTGCTTCCAAATCTATCTCTCTTAATCTAATGGAGTGCTCATGCTCTTGCTGTTTGACTTCATGCTCCTGTTGTCTTTTTCTGTGCTCCAACTAATTTCTGTTGCTCCAACTTTGCCTGTAGTTCTAACTCCCTCAGTTGCACATTTAAGGGAGCCACCTTTTCGTCAGCCGCTCTCGCTAGGAGGATTTCCTGCACCAAAGCAGCATCGAGCAACTATTTGACTACTGCTTTGACTGGGCAGAGGTTACACTGATGTCAAAATACCTGGAAATGATGATCAGATTTGCCTTAGTACATTTATCTAGCATCTCCCCTGTAGGGTTTCCCACAAATACATTCAACTTAAAGTCCTTGGCTTTATCTATTTATTATTAGTATTATTTTTTTCCACTCCCAATTTTGATCTTGTCTCATCGCTGCAACTCGCCAACGGGCTCAGGAGGTGAAGGTTGAGTTATGCAACCCGCAAAACCACGCTTCTTAACACACGCCCGCACTAATGTGTTGGAGGAAACTACATTTAAATGATGACTGAAGTCAGCCTGCAGGCGTCCGGCCCGCCACAAGGAGTTGCTAGAGCCAATTATGGGGTCAATTGTGTGCCACCCTTTGGCACACCCGATCACTGCCGGTTCTGATACAGCCCAGGATTGAACCCATGTCTGTACTGATGCCTCTGGCACTTTGATGCAGTGCCTTAGACCGCTGCATGACTCGAGAGGCCCCTCTTTGTTTGTTTTTTATTTAGCCTGTGTGTTTATGCAACTTCAAAATTATTTCACCAATCTTATAACCCTTCAGTGGTTGTCAGTGACAGAAACTCTACCACAAAAGTGTATTTTGAAAACTCAAATATCTGGGCACAGTAGAGCTTCAGAGTAGGTGAAAACAATATCCCGGACGAGCCCCAATAAGAAAACCAAAAATTAGGGAACTGACAAATAAGCCACGGATTACCAGAACAAAACAGGTGAGGTTTAATGAGGCGTTCTCAAAGGTACTCGTGGGGTGTCCACTGAAAGCTGACTAGCAACAACAATCTGGGCCCTAAAAGACACCCACCATAAGTGCCTAATAAATTTGCCCCAGAAAAGGCAAACCAAAATAAAAACCTACACCAACTTATAATATGGAGCTAAAAGCAAGTGGAGCAAATCAAAGGGGAGAACACAAGATAAAAGGCTTTGTTTTTATCACACTCAAAGAGGAAGAGCTAAACCGCAGTCAAGAACTTCCAACATCTCTCATGCCAACTGGAGCAATGGGCCAGCTGATCTTAAAGATGTAAGGTCCCCTGTTTAGGTACCGGTTCCGACTGAAACTTTGGCTTATAAATCGATCTATGGACAAAGTAGATCGAAATGGCTTGCATTGAGCAATAGCCCTGTGTCCCACGGACAGAGTACATGTCTGCAATTGTTACATCGTAGTGCAGCAGGAGAGAGTGGTTTCATCACGGTAGCACATCCAGAGATCGATTTATAGCCATTCATCTAAAATAATTGATAGATTTTAAACAAAAAACACTTCCTGTTTGTCATAGACATACAAGATTAATATGAGATGAAAGGCGTGTTCCTAATGAGTGTCGGTTCAAAGTGTGGGTTCACAGCTCCAATCCAGATGTGTTGGTCATTACTGAGACGTGGTTAAGGAGAGTGTTTTGAATACTGATGTTAACCTTTCTGGTTATAACCTTTTTCGGCAAGACAGATCTTCCAAAGTTGGTGAAGTGCCAATCTTTACCAAGGAACACCTTAAGTGCTCGGGTTGTCTCTACCAAGTCTGTCCCCAAACAATTTGATTTGCTGGTTTTACGCATTAAACTTTCAAATAACTTTGTTGACTGTTGCTGGGTGCTATTGTCCTCTGATCAGCATCGGCCTGTACCCTAACTGCCCTAAGCTCTCTCTTGGCCCCTTACACCAAGTCTGAATTTGTCCTGCTAGGTGACCTAAACTGGGACATGCTTAAACCACCTGACCAAGTCTTAAAGCAATGGGACTCCCTAACTCTTTTTCAGATTATTACCAATCGCACAAGGTATGACTCCAAACACCCAGAAAAGGCTACTCTCCTTGATATTATCCTTACAAATAATCCTGATAGGTATCAGTCTGGTGTTTTCTGTAATGACCTTAGTGATCACTGTTTTACAACCTGTGCTCGCAATGGCTTCTCAGTGAAACTACCTGTCCTGACTTGTCATAGATGCTTGCAAAAATACTTTAATGAGCAAGCTTTCCTTCATGATCTGGCCTCTGTAAATTGGTATAGAATCAGCTTGATCCCCTCTGTCGAAGACACTTGGATCTTCTTCTTTGATATTTTCAGTGGTAGAGCTTGAGAGGATCTGCAGAGAAGAATGGGAGAAACTCCCCAAATACTCGTGTGCCAATCTTGTAGCGTCATACCCAAAGGTGCTTCAACAAAGTACTGAGTAAAGGGTCTGAATATTATGTAAATGTGATAGTTCAGTTTTTTTATTTAATACTTTTGCCAAAATGTATAAAAACCTGTTTTCGATTTTGTTTTTTGGGGGTATTGCGTGGAGATTGATGAGGGGAAAAAACAATTTAATACATTTTAGAGTAAGGCTGTAACATGACAACATGTGAAAAAAGTAAAGGGGTCTGAATACTCTGACACAGTAGATTGAAATGGCATTGAGCAAAAGCCCTGGTTCAGAGTAGTATTGTTTTCTGAGTCTGCATGATGTAGGATGTGAAATATGAAACCATTTGAAGCTGTGATGTCCCTACTAATATTTAATTTGCTCTTCCGACTCTTCTTCAAATCCTGGTTGAACCCTACATCACAGCCACTGACAAATCACATGCCTGTAATCGTGACATCGTAGCGCAGTAGGAGATAATTGTTTCATCATGGTAACACATCCAGAGATCGATTTATAGCCATTAATTTAAAATAATTTAAACAAAAAACACTTTCTGTTTGTCATAGACAGATAATATTAATGTGAGATGAAAGGCGAGTTCCTAACTAGTTCAGGAAGGCAAGCTAAAGCTCTGTGGAACGTTCACAGGGATGGAGGCAGACGTTTTGATCAGGAGAAACCTTTAGAAAATATGCACATTTTCCCTAACACTAAACATACTAAAATGTATTTTACACTTAAAACGAAGGTGAAATCTTAGTTAGTCGTTTTATAATTTGATTATTTTATCATTAGAAAACATCAAAAGTTTTAGAACACCTACTCATTTAAGGGTTTTTCTTTATTTGTACTGTTATCTACATTGTAGAATAATAGTGAAGACATCAAAACTATGAAATAACAAATATGGAATCATGTAGTAAACAGGAAACTGTTAAACAAATCAAAATATATTTTATATTTGAGATTCTTCAAATAGACACCCTTTGCCTTGAAGACAGCTTTGCAAACACTTGGCATTCTCTCAACCAGATTCACCTGGAAGGATTTTCCAACTATCTCGAAGGAGTTCCCACATATGCTGAGCCCTTGTTGGCTGCTTTTCCTTCACTCTGCAGTCCGACTCATCCCAAACCATCTCAATTTGGGTGAGGTCGGGGGATTGTGGAGGTCATGTCATCTGATGCAGCACTCCATCACTCACCTTCATGGTCAAATAGCCCTTACACAGCCTGGAGGTGTGTTGGGTCATTGTCCTGTTGAAAAGCAAATGATAGTTCCACTAAGCCCAAACCAGATGGGATGGCGTATCGCTGCAGAATGCTGTGATAGACATGCTGGGTAAGTGTGCCTTGAATTCTAAATAAATCACTGACAGTTTCACCAGCAAAGCAGCCCCACACCATAACATCTCCTCCTCCATGCTTTATTGTGGGAAATACACATTTGGAGATCATCCTTTCACCCACACCGTGTCTCACAAAGACACAGCGGTTGGAACCAATAATCTCCAATTTGGACTCCAGACCAAAGGACAAATTTCCACTGGTCTAATGTCCATTGCTTGTGTTTCTTGGGCCAATCAACTCTCTTCTTTTTATTGGTGTCCTTTAGTAGTGGTTTATTTGCAGCAATTTGACCATGAATGCCTGATTTCAGAGTCTCCTCTGAACAGTTGATGTTGAGATGTGTCTGTTACTTGAACTCTGAAGCATTTATTTGGGCTGCAATGTCTGAGGCTGGTAACTCTAATGAACTTATCCTCTGCAGCAGAGGTAACTCTGGGTCTTCCATTCCTGTGGCGGTCCTCATGAGAGCTAGTTTCATCATAGCGCTTGATGGTTTTTGTGACTGCACTTGAAGAAACTTTCAAAGTTCTTGAAATTTTCTGGATTGACTGAACATCTGGTCTTAAAGTAATGATGGAATGTAATTTCTCTGTGCTTATATGAGCTGTTCTTGCCATAATATGTACTTGGTCTTTTAACAAATAGGGCTATCTTCTCTATACCACCCAAATCAAATTTATTTATATAGCCCTTCTTGCATCAGCTGATATCTCAAAGTGCTGTACAGAAACCCAGCCTAAAACCCCAAACAGCAAGCAATGCAGGTATAGAAGCACGGTGGCTAGGAAAAACTCCATAGAAAGGCCAAAACCTAGGAAGAAACCTAGAGAGGAACCAGGCTATGAGAGATTATAACAGAACATGGCCAAGATGTTCAAATGTTCATAAATGACCAGCATGGTCAAATAATAATAATCACAGTAGTTGTTGAGGGTGCAACAAGTCAGCACCTCAGGAGTAAATGTCAGTTGGCTTTTCATAGCCAATCATTGATTGATGTGATTGGCTCAAACACATTAAGAAGGAAAGAAATTCCACAAATGAACTTTTAACAAGGCACACCTGTTAATTGACCTCACAAAGCTGGTTGAGAGAATGCCATGAGTATGCAAAGCTGTCATCAAGGCAAAGGGTGGCTACTTTGAAATCTAAAATAATTTTTTATTTGTTTAACACTTTTTTTGGTTACTACATGATTCCATATGTGCTATTTCATAGTTTTGATATCTTCACTATTTTCTACAATGTAGAAAATAGTAAAAATAAAGACAATCCTTTGAATGAGTAGTTGTTCTAAAACTTTTGACCGGCAGTGTACGTAATTTCAAGCCTTATTCATACAGTTTTGTTGAATAGAAAATACATCATATAAATTCTTTCATGCAGTATTTGTATCATATTTGTACTGTGTTCTTGAGCTTGTGTCCTCAAAAGTGACTACACCTCAGCAATGTATAACTTTTTTTTTAACAGAAAGGTGAGATAATAACCTTTCTTTGAGAATGCAGCATTACTAGTTATTGTTTATGGCCTTCTCATTATAAATAATTACTTTTGGGTATTATGTAGATTACATTTTCGATTACATTTGGTTACATTTAACTGGTTAAATATCACCTGTGCCAGCACATCTGGAACTAACGAGGTAACAGGTCCAACACCTCCTGACCAACGAGGTGACTCCAATCAGGGCAAGCCACACCCAAACAGAACCAACCTCGAAATCAAAACGAATTCAACCAAAACCCCAACGCCTGTAACACCAATATCAATACACTACAGTTGAAATGGTTGGAAACAACACTCACAGTATTTCATATGTAATATTATAAACTGGGTTGTTCGAGCCCCGAATGCTGATTGGCTGACAGCCATGGTATATCAGACCGTATACCACGGGTACGACAAAACATTTATTTTTACTGCTCTGATTACTGTACGTTGGTAACCAGTTTATAATAGCAATAAGGCACCTTGGGGGTTTGTTCTATATTGCCACTGCACTTTCCGTTTCGCCTAAAACAGTCCTTAGCCGTGGTATATTGGCCATATACCACACCTCCTCTGGGCTTATTGCTTAACTATACCCCGGGTATGACACAAAACTACTTGTTCACTGTTTCTAATTATATTGGTAATCTGTTTATGATAGCAATAACGAAAATCGGGGGTTTGTGGTATATGGACAATATACCATAGCTAAGGGCTGTATCCAGTCACTCCGCTTTGCATCATGAATAAGAACAGCCCGTAGCCGTGGTAAATTGGCCATTTACCACACCCCCAATGGGCATTATTACTTAAATATACTATTTAGAACCTGAAAGAAAACATTTCAAAATAGTCTCTGCCCAGTGCTATAGATGTAGATGGTGGTCAGCTGTCCCACAGATTGACAAGTCCAGCTGGACGGTAAAAAAGCGACAGCGAGGGAAAGGATGTTGAAAAGAAAGGAGACAAGCAAGACTGTGAGTAGAGTTGGTTCGGACCCATAAGGAAATGGCAGTGCAGAGCCAAGATGGCTATGAGTTTTTGAGGGATTTTTTGTCTGCCCTCTTCATGTCACATCAAAGTCGACAATCTTCAATTTTACTGCTGAATCTCTGCAACGAGGAAGGGGGGTGGAGGGGAGAAAGAAGAAGGAAAGAGAGAGTGGAGAGAGGGGGCGGGGTAGAAAGGAAGGGAGGAGTGAAGGCTCTTTGCAGATGTCCCTGAGGGTAATAAATCACTGGTGCTCGGAGGGACTCAAATAGTTTTGACTGAAATCGCTCTCCCAGCCCTGGGGCTACAGACAAACTAAAACCTGGCATTTCACAACACTCCCCAAAGCCATTAAAGCTCCGTCTGCAACCATCACGACAAAGAGAGACCTTGACTTTTAGATAAGAACTACAACATAATCTAGATTGAAATGTATTTAGAAAAGAACCCTGTTCCTATGCAACCAGCATTACTATTTGCAAAGTTGTGAGAATTAAGTGTGACATTGAGTTACTGCACTGGGAAGAGAGATATAGCGCATTCGGAAAGTATTCAGACCCCTTGACTTTTTCCACATTTTGTTACATTACAGCCTTATTCTAAAATTGATTTAAAAAAATCCTCATCAATCTACACACAATACCACATAAAGACAAAGCGAAAACACGCTTTTAGAATTTTGGCAAATTAATTAAAAACCAGAAATACCTTATTGACATAAGTATTCAGACCCTTTGCTATGAGACTCGAAATTGAGCTCAGGTGCATCCTGTTTCCATTGATCATCCTTGAGATGTTTCTACCAGTGGTAAATGCAATTGATTGGACAGGAATATGTCGAGGCACAGATCTGGGGAAGGGTACCAAAAAATGTCTATAGCATTTAAGGTCCCCAAGAACACAGTGGCCTCCATAATTCATTTTTTTATTTTATTTTTTTAAACTTTTACCCCTTCTTTCTCCACAATTGGTAGTTACAGTCTTGTCTCATCGCTGCAACTCCCCTACGGACTTGGGAGAGTCGAAGGTTGAGAGCCATACGTCCTCTGAAACATGACCCTACCAAGCCGCACTGCTTGTTGACAAACTGCTCGCTTAACCTGGAAGCCAGCTGCACCAACGTGTCGGAGGAAACACTGTCCAACTGAACCACCAAGAGTCTTCCTAGAGCTGGCCACCGGGCCAAACTGAGCAAACGAGGGAGACCAAGAACGGGGGAGACTGATGGTCACTCTGAAAGAGCTTGAGAGTTCCTCTGTGCAGATGGGAGAAGGACAAGCGTTAAAACTAAAGACTTAAGTTATGTATATGTAAATAATGTATAGGTGTAATAATGTATAGGTCCTTCCAGAAGGACAACCATCTCTGCAGTACTCCACCAATCAGGCCTTTATGGTATTAGTGGCCAGACGTGCCTTTTACTGAGGAGTGGCTTCCATGACAGCCCGCTTGGAGTTTGCTAAAAGGACCCTAAAGGACTCTCAGACCATGACAACAACATTCTCTGGTCTGATCAAACCAAGATTGAACTCTTTGGGCTGAATGCCAAGCGTCACATCTGGAGGAAAACTGGCACCATTCCTACGGTGAAGCATGGTGGTGGCAGCATCATGCTGTGGGGAGGTTTTTCAGCGGCAGGGACTGGGAGACTAGTCAGGATCGAGGGAAAGATGAGAAGGAGATC
This sequence comes from Salvelinus fontinalis, assembly GCF_029448725.1. Lineage (NCBI taxonomy): Eukaryota > Metazoa > Chordata > Actinopteri > Salmoniformes > Salmonidae > Salvelinus > Salvelinus fontinalis. The sequence goes on from NC_074682.1 coordinate 36,316,792, forward strand.
CTTGATTGAAAACCTGCTCCAGATCTCAGACTGGGACAAAGGACAACGACCCTAAGCACACAGCCAAGACAACGCAGGAGTGGCTTCGGGACAAGTCTCTCAATGTCCTTGAGTGGCCCGGCCAGAGCCTGGACTTGAACCCGATCAAACATCTCTGGAGAGACCTGAAAATAGCCTTGCATAACCAAGAAGACTCAAGGCTGTAATCACTGCCAAAGGTGCTTCAACAAAGTACTGAGTAAAGGGTCTGAATACTTATGTAAATGTGATTTTTCAGTTTTTTATAATTAATACATTTGCAAACATTTCTAAAAACCTCTTTTTGCTTTGTCATTATGGGGTATTGTGTGTCGATTGATGAGGGAAAAAAAGTTTTAATCAATTTTAGAATAAGGCTGTAACGTAAAAAAAATGGAAAAAGTGAAGGTGTCTGAATACTTTCCGAATGCACTGTACAAACTTTTTGCAGGTGGTTAGTTACTGGGATTGATATGGAAAAACATTCTGTGCGTGTGTGGGCCCTATAGCACCTTTGGATAATAAAGCTGGCAGTGACATTTCAGAGTAGCTCACTGTGTCGACATGCAGGTGTTGGTTTTACACAGTGGTTTAAAAAAGGGAGAGACAGAGAGAGAGAGGTGGGGGGAAAGAGAAAAGTTCGAACCAAACATTCTGGTCAATGAAAGTTAGTACAGCAAGCCAGCTAAAAGCCAATAATTTAACCTCCTGACCTGTAAAATCAAATTGTCTTTGGCAACATAACTCAAGGACCACACATGTAACTTAGCAGTGAGTAGACAACCTGGTATTAGAGCATTTCATATTATTCTGTATGTAAATCTGAGACACTCCATTTAGTATGATACGGTACTTTTTGTATGTATCCATCACTCATTTCGTATGATGTGTTACACATTACAACTCGTATTATATGTTACGAATTTGCAAAACGTAGTATGTTACAAATTCTAGCTAGGTGGCTAATGTTAGCTAGGCTACGGGTTAGGGTTAAGGTTAGGGGTAAGTTTAGGAGTTAGCTTAAAGGGTTAAGATTAGGGTTTGGGGAAAGCTAAAAGGGTTAAGGTTTAGGGTTAGCTAACATGCTAAGTAGTTGCAAAGTAGCTAAAAAGTAGTAAGAAGTTAAAGTTGTTAATTAGCTAAAATTTTTGAGATTAGAACTCACAACCTTTTTGGTTGCTAGATGTTTGTGTTTTATGCCTACCCATCTAACCCGGCTTCTGTCTTATGTAACCATAACAAACGTAACATATTATACTAATTTGAGTGTCCCGGATTCAAATCAAATCACATTTTATTTGTCAAATGCGCCGAATACAACAGGTTTCACCTTACAGTGAAATGCTTACTTACAAGCCCTTAACCAACAATGCTTTACAAAAATAACTGTCAAGTAAAACATAGATAAGTGAAAATAAAAGTAACAAATAATTAAACAGCAGCAGTAAAATAACAAAAGCGAGGCTATATACAGGGGGTACTGGTACAGAGTCAATGTGCGGGGGCACCAGTTAGTCGAGGTAATTGAGGTAATATGTACATATAGGTAGAGTTAAAGTGACTATGCATAGATAATAAACAGAGAGTAGCAGCAGCGTAAAAGAGGGGTCTGGGTAGGCCTTTTATTAGCTGTTCAGGAGTCTTATGGTTTGGGGGTAGAAGCTGTTATGAAGCCTTTTGGACCTAGACTTGGCACTCCGGTACCGCTTGCCATGCGGTAGCAGAGAGAACAGTCTATGATTAAGGTGGCTGGAGAATTTGACAATTTTTAGGGCCTTTCTCTGACACCACCTGGTATAGAGGTCCTGGATGGCAGGAAGCTTGGCCCCAGTGATGTACTGGTGTCACGAAAGTCGTCAGGGAAATGACCGGACCAAGGTGCAGCGTGGTGAACGTACATTTCACTTTATTTTAAATGTCGGCAACAAAAACAAGAAACAACAAAAACGAACGTGAAGCTTCCTAGGGCTTTACAGGCCACTAACAAAGTCAACTACCCACAAACACCAAAGGAAAAAAGGCTGCCTAAGTATGATTCCCAATCAGAGACAACGATAGACAGCTGTCCCTGATTGAGAACCATACACGGCCAAAACATAGAAATACAAAACATAGAAATAAAGAAACTAGAATGCCCACCCTAGTCACACCCTGGCCTAACCAAAATAGAGAATAAAAGCCTCTCTATGGCCAGGGCGTGACAACTGGGCCGTACGCACTACCCTCTGTAGTGCCTTGTTGTCGGAGGCCGAGCTGTTGCCATACCAGGCAGTGATGCAACCAGTCAGGATGCTCTCGATGGTGCAGCTGTAGAACCTTTTGAGGATCTGAGGACCCATTCCAAATCTTTTCAGTCTCCTGAGTGGGAAAAGGCTTTGTCGTGCCATGTTCATGACTGTTTAAGTGTGTTTGGACCATCATAGTTTGTTGGTGATGTGGACGCCAAGGAACTTGAAGCTCTCAACCTGCTCCACTGCAGCCCCGTCAATGAGAATGGGGGTGTGCTTGGTCCTCCTTTTCCTGTAGTCCACAATCATCTCCTTTGTCTTGATCACGTTGAAGGCGAGGTTGTTGTCCTGGCACCACACAGCCAGGTCTCTGACCTCCTCTCATAGGCTGTCTCATCATTGTTGGTGATCAGGCCTACCACTGTTGTCATCGGCAAACTTGATGATGGTGTTGGAGTTGTGCCTGGCCATGCAATCATGAGTGAACAGGGAGTACAGGAGGGGACTGAGCAAGCACCCCTGAGGGGACCCCGTGTTGAGGATCAGTGTGGTGGATGTGTTGTTACCTACCCTTACCACCTGGGGGCGGCCGGTCCGGAAGTCTAGGATCCAGTTGCAGAGGGAGGTGTTTAGTCGGTCCTTAGCTTAGTGATGAGCTTTGAGAGCACTATGGTGTTGAACGCTGAGCTGTAGTCAATGAATAGGATTCTCACATAGGTGTTCCTTTTGTCCAGGTGGGAAAGTGCAGTGTTGAGTGCAATAAAGATTGCATCATCTGTGGATCTGTTGGGGCAGTATGCAAATTGGAGTGGGTCTAGGGTTCCTGGGATAATGGTGTTGATGTGAGCCATGACCAGACTTTAAAAGCACTTCATGGCTACAGCCTTGAGTGCTACGGGTCGGTAGTCATTTAGGCAGGTTACCTTAGTGTTCTTGGGCACAGGGACTATGGTGGTTTGCTTGAAACATGTTGGTATTACAGACGGTCAGGGACAGTTTAAAAATGTCAGTGAAAACACTTGCCAGTTTGTCAGCCCATGCTCGGATTACATGTCCTGGTAATCCGTATGGCCCTGCGGCTTTGTGAATGTTGACCTGCTTAAAGATCTTAATCACATCGTCTATGGAGAGCGTGATCACACAGTCGTCCGGATCAGCTGATGCTCTCATGCATGCTTCAGTGTTGCTTGCCTCAAAGCGACCATGGAAGTAATTTAGCTCGTCTGGTAGGCTTGTGTCACTGGGCAGCTTGCGGCTGTGCTTCCCTTTGTAGTATGTAATAGTTTGCAAGCCCTGCCACATCCGACGAGCGTTAGAGCCGATGTAGTTTGATTCAATTTTAGTCCTGTATTGTCTCTTTGCCTGTTTGATGGTTCATCGGAGGGCATAGCGGGATTTCTTGTAAGGATTTACAGTTACTATGTTACTTCTAGTCTAAGATATCAGGCTGGAGTGGATTGAGATGAATGAGCAAAAATATACTTTCATTCATTTCATATACATTTTCTCAATGGTCCCTTTACCCCAGTAAAAATAATTTGAGTAAATGTTACTCTAATAGTCTAATTGATGAAAATGCCACAGATAACAGTCTAAAAGGAGTAAAGCGTACTCTGGCAACAAATTCCTTTTTTCAGTGTTCTTTGTTCTTCATTTAGTGTTGATATTTTACTCCGGTCATTGCGTTTCACTCTGTATATCATTAATTTAAAACAACTGTTTTTTCTTTTTTAACTCTCTGCAGTGTTGTTCAGTGTTCTAGAGTTAATTGTTTAGAGTAATGTTTACTCCTACCAGTGTCATTAGAAATGTACTCTGACTCATAATACTACATACATTTACTCAAATCAGGTAAACACAGAACGATGCTATTGTTACCATAATACAGTAGCCTAAAACTACTGGTTTGCAGGCCATATCAGGCCTGTAAGTCATATTATTCTGGCTTGCAAAGTTATGTTTAATTCCTGTTGGAATCGAGCCAGTGGGGAAATCCAACAATTTGAATTTAACCTGCATTCAGAATGACTGCCAGGGTTAGAAAGATTAATAAATGAGACTACCTAAACCATCGAAACAGGAACAACCATTTTGGTAACAGCTGCAATAATCCATATAAGATTAGTTTAGAAAAATGTATGCTATTTGTCTTTGTGTTGCATAAGACTAATCAATCAATATACATGCAAAACACAGATATTGAAGCAACATCCTAAAAACCGCAGTGCAATAGAGCATGCTGGGAAGTATAATGATAATAATAGCCATGGTTTTGAGTGAAACAATCACGCTCAACTCTGGTAATTAACACCGACACTGTGGTTATTTTACACCACAGGGTGTTAATTTCACTCTTTGCAGAGTTAATTCAACTCTTTTCGAGTAAAATAATAGTAACTCTGATGTAATGACTCGCCATTTTTTCCTGTGTGTCAGGGTTGAATTAAGGAAATAAAGGAAAATGTAAATAATGGTCCTGGAAAAATGTCCATAGTGCACTTCCTGAATTAACTGGAGTTAAAAGGGAATTGACTCCAACCCTATAGTTGGAGTTGATATATTTTCTTAGAAGAGGAAGGGTATGTTTAGGGTATGCTGTCAGCAGAACTGGCTGCGTCTGAAATGGCAGCCTATTCCCTATATAGTTAACTACATTTGACCAGAGCCCTGACCAAAATAAGTGCACTATATAGGAAATAGGGTGCTATTTCTTTCACAACTAATGACTTCCTGGGGAGAATGGAAGGATTTAGTGGACAGAAAGATATTTCTCTCCCACTCCACAACTCTCCACTATGACATGACAAGATGAATGTGTCAGTGTAATGACGTTTCTGAGAGCAATTGGCAGCAGCAAAGCTTTTAAGATTGTTGTATCTTCCTATTAAGCCACCATTATTCACAGAGAAAAAGAGAAAGTGAGAAAAACAAGAAAAAAGGCAATGAGAGAGTTAACTTCAGCCCTGATCTGACTAGATCTCAATGCCTCAGTATCATTCTAGTGCCTGTCTAGTCTATACAGCCTCTCCATATTATGGGGATCAGCACTACTGCCCCTAGGCAGTAAAGACAGGTACTACAGCTTTGTTCTTCCTCACTTTTCCTAAAACTCAGCTTCCCCTCCCCCACTTCTTTCGAATGTTCATTCACAAAATGTGCTCTCACCTCCCTCGCCGCTTCGTGCTGGCAGTAAGTGGAAAAACATTCTGTCTATTTGAGAGAGTGCAATTGGCATCTGACACGGCAAAACAAATGCCACAGCAAAATGAGTCTGTGATTACATTTGTGAAAATCAAAGATTGAATGGTAGATGAAAAGATTGAATTAGATTCGAAATGATGGTAGTTTGCTCCATTTGATGCAAGTCACAAAAGAGCACAGTTGTGTTTTTGTGAGAAAGGGAAAGTGAGTGAGACTCGGAGGGAAAACTATTCTTCTAAACACAAACATGTGTCTTGAACTCAGTGGCAGCCTAATTAATATAACAACTTTAAGTTACATGTTGCCTTGTGATATTTGCCATGAATATTTTCCTTTTACATCCTTTCATATGACAACACACACACCTCTAATTTATGTCCGCTACACACTTTATGCAAACACAGTGAAGGAGCGCTGTTTGCGACATACAGTACCAGTCAAACGTCTGGACACACCTACTCATTCAGAGGTTTTTCTTTATTTTTACTATTTTCTACATTGTAGAATAATAGTGAAGACATCAAAACTATGAAATAACACATATGGAATCATGTAGTAACCCCAAAAAGTGTTAAACAAATCTAAATATATTTGAGATTCTTCAAAGTAGCCACCCTTTGCCTTGATGACAGCTTTGCATACTCTTGGCATTCTCTCAATCAGCTTCATGAGGTCAATTAACAGGTGTGCCTTGTTAAAAGTTCATTTGTGGAATTTCTTTCCTTCTTAATGTGTTTGAGCCAATCAGTTGTGTTGTGACAAGGTAGGGGTGGTATACAGAAGATAGCCCTATTTGTTAAAAGACAAAGTCCATATTATGGCAAGAACAGCTCAAATAAGCAAAGAGAAACGACAGTCCATCATTACTTTCAGACATGAAGGTCAGTCAATACAGAAAATTTCAAGACCTTTGAAAGTTTCTCCAAGTGCCATCGCAAAAACCATCAAGCGCTATGATGAAACCGGCTCTCATGAGGACCACCACAGGAAAGAAAGACCCAGAGTTACCTCTGCTGCAGAGGATAAGTTCATTCGAGTTAACTGGACCTCAGATTGCAACCCAAATAAATGCTTCAGAGAGTTCTGTTTAGAGGAGACTGTGAATAAAACATTCATGGTCGAATTGCTGCAAATAAACCCCTGCTAAAGGACACCAATAATAAGAAGCGACTTGTTTGGGCCAAGAAACACGAGCAATGAACATTAGAGCGGTGGAAATCTGTCCTTTGGTCTGATGAGTCCAAATTGGAGACTTTTGTTTCTAACCGCCATGTCTTTGTGAGGCGCTGAGTAGGTGAACGGAGGATCTCCGCATGTGTGGTTCCCACTGTGAAGCATGCAGGTGGAGGTGTGGGTGTGCTTTGCTGGTGACACTGTCTAGGATTTATTTCGAATTCAAGGCACACTCACCAGCATGGCTACCACAGCATTCTGCAGCTATACGCCATCCCATCTGGTTTGCATGTAGTGGGACTATCATTTGTTTTTCAGGACAATGACCCAACACACCTCCAGGCTGTGTAAGGGCTATTTGACCAAGAAGGGGAGTGATGGAGTGCTGCATCAGATGACCTGGCCTCAACAATCACCCGACCTCAACCGAATTGAGATGGTTTGAGAAGAGTTGGACCGCAGAGTGAAGGAAAAGCAGCCAACAATTGCTCAGCATATGTGGGACCTCCTTCAAGACTGTTGGAAATGCATTCCAGGTGAAGCTGGTTGAGAGAATGCCAAGAGTGTGCAAAGCGGTCATCAAGGCAAAGGGTGGCTACTTTGAAGGAACTAAAATAGATAAAGTATATTTTGATTTGTTTTACACTTGGTTACTACATGATTTTATATTTGTTATTTCATAGTTTTAATGTCTTCACTATTATTCTACAATGTAGAAAACAGTAAAAATAAAGAAAAACCCTTGAGTGAGTAGGTGTGTCCAAACTTTTGACTGGTACTGTAGTTCTATGTACTTTTGTGTGGCAAACATTTTGGAACAGACCGTATACGACGCTCCGTCGCTATGTTTGTGTAGGGCCCATAGCAAAGATTATGGATATACTGACAAGATACATGTCACTATGCCCTAACATTGGGAGTCTTGTCCACAAAGTGGCGCGGCGGACTGTCTAGCTCCCGCCTATCCTTTCTTTGGATTGGTGGATACATCTCATTATTGTAATCCTTTTTTGAATTTTGTTGTCTTCAACCGCCTGTATTCAATGGAGAGAGATGCTTTGCTACTAGCCTCATACCATGAATACGCATAACCACCTCGACACAACTCAAAAATAAAGTGATTTTTTTTCTCAAATTTGCCGGGATGTCACGTGTCCTACCTTTTATCAGTACACTCTTAACAACTTAAGCATTACGAAACTTCTATTCGAGCAAATTAACCTCACGTGGCAAATATGCCATTGATTTTTTTGTTGACCAAGTTCAACACTCTTTCATTGACTTCCACACAAAAACTCATTGTTAGGTGGGCGAAACAATAGAAAAACGCAACCTGCTGGAGGGAGACAGATTTTCTGCAGAGTTGGGCCTCTCTCTTCCTCTTCCTCTCTGCTTTTAGTCAGCAAAACAGCAGGCCCCCATTATGCTCCTCAGCTGCCCATGTAAAATGCCTGAGCAACCACTAGTCTCACAAAGCGCCCATTTAATGACGTAGCTGTCCATCTGTGTGCCTGTGGGCTTTCACGACTACACTTCCTAAACATAAACTCCAGCGATATCACTGTCTGTGCAATGTGTGTATCCATATCTATTCCTCCTAATTATCTCACATTGTCAACTGATATTCAATATTGTCAGGGCAAAACATGCCCATGTTTCTCACACAACCGTATATCAAGACATCAGCCCATCTACTCTTTACCACATCAACTGTAATGTTACATTATCCCAACACAGGAGGTACACTATAGACAGGGCATCATTAACCTCACCACCCTAAAGCTAGGAGCTTCCTATTACCGTTAGAGGAATGTGGACCCGCGTTGACAAAGTGCACCAACTCCTGGTGTGTCTCTGCACGTCTACACAGCAGTATGTCTGTCAGTTCCACTTGCGCACAGGAAATGCCAGACTGGCAGTGTGCCCATGCTAACACTCAGCAGCAGGTCCCCTCCTGAAGTAAAACCCAGCAGATGCCTGCTGCCTGCTGCAGACCCACATCGCTGGGAACACAAACAGGATGCATCCCAAATGGAACCATATTCCCCATATAGTGTACTACTTTTGAGGACCCATTGGGTTGTGGTCAAAAGTAGCGCACTATGTAAGGAATAGGGTGCTATTTGGGACACTGCAAAGGCAGACAGATGTAGCAGGACTCAGGGGCTGGCTTCAGCTCCCTGTTCAGGCTGTAGGTGGCAGCATAGCACCCAGGACCAAATACTGCCTGTGACGCAAATTACCTCATGTGGTTGTTGAGGAGACTGAGATGAAAATAAAAAAAATAGTCTGAATCCTACTCTGATAGTGGATACAGCAGCTTAGACACATCTCCTGCATTGGACTATAAGCTCACATATACATTTTGTGTACATTTGCTTATGTAGGGTACACCATTGGGGAGAAAGTAACAACACTCCTGGGTATATACTCTATTTCATTTCAGCCTATGATCACATGTGTATGTTTACATTTAAGGTGTTGTGTCATTAAAATTATATATAAATATATCATACTCTTGGAAAGCACAGTGCTATATTGGCCCTCCCATCTAACAAACAAATAAATAAATAATATATATATATTTACATATAAATATATGTTTTATTGCCACTCTGCCCATCACCTCTCCATCTCCCTTTGCCTGAATCACATTCCAGGTATTAAACAACAGCTCTGATAGGAGCATTACATCATTCAGAAGACCATCTCTGGTGCCAGGACATAGAGACAATTCAAATTAATTAAGGAACAACGCCCAATTAAGATGGGAGTCACAGGTCAGACAGTGGCTGCATTCGTCACCTCAATGCTCAGTCGGAGAGCTGTGGCCCCATTCTCTTATTATTTTATGAACATACTACATCTTCTACAAGACCTCTCACTCCCTCTTTCCCCCGCTATGTTTCTCAGTGGAGTATTTTGTGTTGCCCTCTATTTAAGAATAATTACAGAATCAAAAGACATTAACAGGGTCATTCATAAAAAAAGCTGTTTCGTACATTAAGTCCAGAGTGCCAGGGGTTAGTAGTAAAAAATGTTTCTCAATATGCTAGCTGATCATCCTCCATACCTGCTTTTTTCATACCTACACAATCTATAGGCTTGACTTACATTGACACAAACAAAACAATGTTTAACAAAAGGAGAAGAGAAATGAAAATAGATTAGTAATAGGGAGATAGATGAGCCAAGGAGCTTACAGAGCCAAAGAGGAAACATATGACACTATAGAGTTTGATTTATGCTAGCTCAACTCTACCCCAGACTCTCACAGCTGCATTTCCTCTCATTTATTTCACTGCATTCATTTCTCTCAGCTCTTTTCCATCCCATCCCTTTTCAGTCTCCTTTCTCTAACTTGCTTATACACATGTACTTACTCGTCTGCAAATACACATAATATCCGTTCTCTTACATACACTCTTGCTGTATATCTCTCTCCCTTTGCCTCCCTCCCTCACACTCTATTCCTCTCTCTCCCACTTATCACACTCTCTCTCCCTGCACCATTCCGTCATTAAGATTCTGGTGCCATGCGACTGCAGCACTTTGTAAATGGAAGGCTGGACATAATTTCCCTAAAATGCTGTTTTTTATCACCTATTTCCCCTTGATCAGGTTGCGAAGCGCCTGTGATTGATGGCTGACGGCTCCTCTGACAGCCCAGCATTTTTACGGCCAGATTTACGGCCTATCTGCCGCTCCGCTCTGCTTTTTACGGCTCATACTCTGTAAAAATGCTTATTTCTCAGATAAGGGCTAAAGGGAGGATGGGGGACGGAGTATAGCTGTGTGTGTGTGTGTGTGCGTGCGTGCGTGTGGGTTGTGCTATGATACACACAGACACAAACTGAGCCACATTAACCCGCACAGAACACAAAAAAAACACAGAGAGGCTTGTCCTCATAACATACTCTCTCCCTTCACTTTCTACTTTTCAATGTCCATTTCAAGAGTCCTTCTTTTCTTTCTTTCCAGTGCTTTCTTACCAATGCTTGGTGTGAGGACAGAGATTTTATGAGGGAGAATCCTTTAAAGGGGAAATAGAGAAGAATGTGTGGTCCGTGTTAAATTTTAAACCCTACAATCTTCCCCTGTAGTAACTCTGGGTGATAATGTCTTCCAAAATAGAGAAGAGGATGACATTACTATTGACAGATAGATAAAGCCTTTGGTCTTACAACCTCTGCTCTCTGTCTCTAATGAACCTTCCTGACTCTGGATTTCCAGCTAGGTCACACCAGATCCAATGCAGTATTCAACGTTTGTCCAGGTCTCCAGGAAGTTGGGAGATTACTTCAATACTGGCCACTAGGGGCAACGATAAGTGTTATTATTATCAAGTAGGCTCGCGGCTTGCTAGTGCGTTGTGGATGTGGATGGGTGTAATTCCTAAACTTAACTGTCAAAACTCTACGTTTATCCTCACCTGGACAAGAGTCGAATACTGAAATCAGACCATGTCAAACTGTGAGATCTTGTTGCATGTAACAAGAACACAAATCAAATCAAATACATTTTTATTTGTCACATACACATGGTTAGCAGATGTTAATGCGAGTTTAGCGAAATGCTTGTGCTTCTAGTTCCGACAATGCGGTAATAACCAACGAGTAATCTAACCTAACAATTCCACAACTACTACCTTATAAACACAAGTGTAAAGGGATAAAGAATATGTACATAAAGATATATGAATGAGTGATGGTAGAGAACGGCATAGGCAAGATGCAGTAGATGGTATCGAGTACAGTATATACATTTGAGATGAGTAATGTAGTGTATGTAAACATAAAAGTGCATAGAACACACAAAGCCAAGTGCCATGACACCTTGGATGATAGGGGGATATGAATTCCTATGTGTATATTTGTCTGCACACGTGTTTTGTGTTTTCACTTTTCATCCATTTCATGCAAAAATATGAACTGTGGTTATACAGAGAGGCTGGGAGGAAAGAGCGAGAGACAGGCATACATAGAAGCTGCATCACATCCGGCTATGATTGGGAGTCCCATAGAGTGGTGCACAATTGGCCCAGCATCGTCCTGGTTTGGCCGGAGTAGGCCGTCATTGTAAATAAGAATTTGTTCTTAACTGACTTGCCTAGTTAAATAAAGGTTACATTTAAACAATAAATAGAGAGGGGCCCTGCATTTTCAATCAGATAGTCACTATCTGGGGAAAATGAGCACTCAAAAAGCTATTTTGTGTTACCCGCTCCCCCTTCATAAATTATTTCCTGTACCCATAATACAGCAGAAGACTTAAAGCATCCAAATCAAATGTTTCTCTCTGTGGTTTCCCTTCAGCCTTCTCCTCAGCTCCTCTTCAGTCTACTTTGAGCTTCACATATGACATCCAAACCAATCGGCAGCGAATGTTAGATGTTAGATGTATCTAAGAGGTTTTTTAAGAGACCATTTCACTAGAGCCTTTCTTTTTTACACATTTCCTCGGATTACTCTTAACTTGGCTACTGAAAAGAGGCCGGCCAGCCACAGTGCTTAAATTTCACATAAGGTCAAATCCAGGGGTGAAAGTAGAATTCATTACTTCCCGCTACAGGATCTCCAATACGTGCACGCGTAGAATGACATATATAATCCATATTAATTCAATAGGATCTCTGTGGGCCTAGTCTTAAAGATTTGTCATTTAACATTTAAAATGTATTACCTTCATAATTTTTTCATTTTATTTTCCAACAATCACTCAAAAGGGCTCCATTACTAGGTTACCTGCGCACGTTCATCCATTCGCAACACACACTGAGTGTACAAAATATTAGGAACGCTTTCCTAATATTGAGTTGCACCCCCTTTTGCCCTCAGATCAGCCTCCATTCATCGAGGCATGGACTCGACAAGGTGTCGAAAGTGTTCCACAGGGATGCTGGATGTCCTTTGTGTGGTGGACCATTCTTGATACATATGGGAAACTGTTTAGCGTGAAAAACCCAGCAGTGTTGCAGTCAAAGACTCCATTCACCCAAGTCATAGACTGACACGGCAAACGGTACCGGAACGCCAAATCTAGGACAAAAACGCTCCTTAACAGCTTCTACCCCCAAGCCATAAGACTGCTGAACGATTAATCAAATGGCCACCCGGACTATTTACATTGACCCCACCTTTGATGACAGCTTTGCACACTCTCGGGCGGCAGGTAGCTTAGTGGTTAGAGCATTGGACTAGTTACTGAAAGGTTGCAAGATCGAATCCCTGAGCTGACAAGTAAAAAGTCTGTTTTTCTGCCCCTGAACAAGGCAGTTAACGCACTAAGCTGTCATTGAAAATAAGAGTTTGTTCTTAACTCACTTGCCTAGTTATAAAGAGAAAATAAACTCCTGATGAGCCTACATAAAAATGGGCTTTTCTCACTACAAGTGTACCAGTATCCCAAAGTATTAAGTGAAAATAAGCATAGAAAACTGCATTGGCATTAATAAAACAAAATTAAGGAAGTTCTAATTATTTTTGTGACAAGCTGGTTGATTAACAATATTGGGTTGTTAAGACGTTTGTTTTTTATATACAGTAGCAGTCAAAAGTTTTGACACCCTTCTCATTCCAGGGTTTTTCTTTATTTCTCCCCTACTCTCATCAATGAGAGAGGTCATTGGCTTAGATAAAAAACTTCCCAACAACAGTAAGATATTTAAGGGAGGAGGATAGTGAATGGAATAGAAAACAACAGACAGCTCACCCACGCACATGTGTACATACAGAAGCACACACACACAAATTAAATCAAATGTTATTGGTCACATACACGTGTTTAGCAGATGTTGTTGCGGGTGTAGCGAAATGCTTGTGCTTCTAGTTCCGACAGTGCAGCAATATCTAACAAGCCATCTAACAATGGCTCCATCTGAGGCCCCTCCCCACCTCCCTGTCGGCCATAAATCTCAGCCCTTCCCCTGGGCAACCTTGCTTCAGCTCACAGCTAAACAACGTCAATACAAACATGATTATGCTACAATTGGAGGTTCGGAGGGAGCAGATTCAACAGAGAAACAACATAAACACTGAACACTGGTAGCTACAGGCACCAATACATCCTTTCAAGTTTCAACAGTTTCAAGTTTTATTAGTCTTATTTAGTGGCGGCAGGTAGCCTAGTGTTTAGAGCGTTGGGCCAGTAACTGAAAGGTTGCTGAATTGAATCCCAGAGCTGACAAGGTCGTTCTGCCCCTGAACAAGGCAGTTAACCCACTGTTCCCCGGTAGGCCGTCATTGTAAATAAGAATTTGTTCTTAACTGACTTGCCTAGTTAAATAAAGGTTACATTTACAGGATACACATTGTATACAGTTTCCAACTAAATGCTTACTTGCAGGTTCCTTCTCGACAATGTAACAACAGTAGGAAAAGATACGAATACGAATATGAAGTAAATAGCACAAGTATTATACAGGAAGGCACAATTTATAGTCCAATATTTACGTGTGTATCAGGGGATTGGGAGGCCAGTGTTTAAATTGTGCAGTATTAGCAATAGTAAATAAGAGTTTGGTAGCAGCAGTTGTGATGTGTGTGTGTGCATGTGTGCTAAGGTGCAGAGACTCAGTGCAGGTGGTCAGTCCAGTTCAAGTGTTCAGAAGTCTGATGGCTTGTAGATAGAAAATCTCTGAGCCTGTTGGTATCAGTCCTCATGCTTGGACACCGTCGACTCGACGGTATGAGAGTGAGCAGCTTGTGACTGAGCTGTGTGAGGTCCTTGATGGTGCTGCGGGACTTCCTCAGGCACCATTTCAAGTCAATGTCCTAGATGGGTGGGAACACGGTCCCAGTGAGGTACTGGGATGTCTTCCCCACCCGCTGGAGGGCCTTGCTATCGTGGATGGAGAAAGTCCTGTATCAGGCCGTGATGCAACTGGTCAGGACGCTCTCGATGGTGCAGTGGAAAGTCATCGGTGATGTGGACGCCGAGGAACTTAAAACTGCTGACTCTCTCTACAGCAGGCGTGTTGATGTGGATCGGGGTATGTTCCCTCCTCTGCTTCCTGAAGTCAACAATCAACTCCTTTGTTTTACTGATGTTAAGGGAGAGGTGCCCGACAGTTCACTTACATCTTCCCTATAGGCTGACTCATCAATGTTGGTTATCAGGCCTACAACCGTGGTGTCATCAGAAAACTTGATGATGGAGTTGGTGTCGTGCAAAGCCACAAAGTCGTGGGTGAACAGGGAGGACACACCCCTGCGGGTCCCCTGTGTTAAAAGTGAGATTGGAGGAGATGTTGTTGCCAATCCTCACAGCCTGTGGTCAGCCCATCAGGAAGTCCAGGATCCAGTTTCAGAGGGTATAGTTCAGACCCAGGTCTCTGAGCTTGGTGATGAGCTTGGAGGGAAAAATAGTGTTGAATGCTGAACTGTTGTCAGTGAACAGAATTCTCACATAGGTGTTCCTCTTGTCCAGATGTGTTTGGGTCATTTGAATAGCAATGGAAATAGCATCTTCCATGGATCTGTTGGATTGATAGTCAAATTGGAGTAGGTCCAGTGTGCCTGGCATGCCGGCCTTGATGTGGGCCATGACCAGCCTCTCAAGCACTTCATGATGACAGGGGTAAGTGCGATGGGGAGATAGTCACTGGGATGATGGTGGTCTCCTTGAAATGAGTGGGGACTACATCCTGGGACAGGGACAGGTTGAAGATGTCTGAGAAGACTGGTCAGCGCACACGCTGAGGATGACATCTGGGCTAGTGGCTTCGTGAATATTCACTCCTTTGAGAGTTTTCCTGACATCAGCCTTGGAGATCGAAAACACCTGGTCGTCCAGAGCAGCGAGAGGCTTCCTGGATGTTTCGGTATTGTCTGTCTCAAAGCGAGCATAGAATGTGTTAAGCTCATCTGGGAGGGAGACTTAGTCCTTGCCACATGCTTAGTGAGTCTGAGTTTTCGAACATCGATTCAAGATTGAGTTTGTATTTCCTTTTTTTTTCTCTAATGGATTTGCGGACCTTGTATCTGATTGCTTTGTATGCGTTGTGCGCCACCAAGTCATCGTCGTTCGTTCTTCTTACATTGAATGCTGCAGTATGGGCTTTTAGCATGGTACAGATTTCTCCTTTCATTCAGGGTTTTTCATTGGGGTATGTCCGGATTGTTGCTGTGGGTACAACATCAACACATTTCCTAATGAAGCCTGTGACTGACAATGTACTGTATATTCCTCAAGATTTATAGATGAGTTCTGGGTGGATGAATCTTTGAACATACTCCAATCAGTATTCTCAAAACAGTCCTGCAGTATTGATTCCAGTGCCTCACTATTCTCTGTGTTGGGGGCTCCCTCTTGAGTTGCTGATTGTTGGCGGGAGTAGGAACAGAGAGATGTGATCTTATTGGCCCAAAGTGGGGGAGGGGGATGGCTTTGTACGTGTCATGGATGTATGTGTACACATGATCCAGCACATTGTTTCCTCTAGTGGGACAGGAGACATGTTGGTGATACTTTGGAATAATTTGTTTTAAATTTGCTTGGTTAAAATCTCCCGCGACATTAAAGACTGCTTTAGGGTGAGAAGATTATTGCTGGCTAATGTTCTTGCACAGTTTGCTGAGTGTCGCCTTGATGTTTGCTTGTGGCGGAATGTACACAGCTGTGATAATAACACACACGAATTCCCTCGGCATATAATGGGGTCCGTATTTTATCATCAGAAACTTCAGGTCATGTGAACAGAAGCTCAACATGTTTTCAACTTAGGTACACCAGGAATTGTTGATAAGGAAGCATACACCTCCCCCCATACTCTTACCAGAAGCCGCCGTACGATCCATCCTGAAAATTGAAAAGCCGCTTGGTTAAATAGCAGAGTTGAGTGAATTGTGCGTAAGCCATGTTTCTGTAAAACTAAAGACACAGCATTCCCTGATGTCCCTCTGCGATTGAAGCCTTGCTCTGAGTTCACAAAGTTTATTTTACAGTGATTGGACAATAGCTATCAGGATACTAGGGAGGGGGGGATGTGTAGCCCGTCTTTTTAGCCTAGGAGTCCCCCTTTCCTTCTTCTTTTCGTTGCTGGCGTTGCCTTCGGTCATGCAGATAGCAAAGGATTGAATGTAGTATCCTTGTACAATCCTCTCAGCTGTTCTCTTAATCTTGCACTTCGCAAGTGAGATGAGAAACAATTGATTTCCTGTCGAAAGAGCTTTGACACTAGGGTGTCTCTCTGAGCCCATCAATTACTGCAGTGTCTCAGTTACTTGGCAATATTTGGGCAACTTTGTAGCTTGTTACTGTCTAATGGAGTAGTATCGCACCCATCAGGACCGGGTGCAGCCCTGAGCCCGGGCACCATTTACATCTGCTGTCTTCACACAGATTAGACAGGGGTTCGATTTTAATGTAGACGGATCACTGAGAGCCTGGGGTTGAGCTGTAAAGAGGAATGCTCCTGCCTGCCTGCTTGTAAACTCTGCTGTCTAGGTTGGAAGGGGTTGGGGGTTGCTGCTGCTGCTGCTTTTTAAGGGCCAGAGAGGAATTTGAGTCCTTCAGGGGATAAACACCTTCTACCGCCAAAGTTGGGATCAATTCACACTGTGCATACTAAAAGCACAGACACTTAAAACAACTATCCGCATGGTGATGATTTTGGAAATAAAATATAGCATCTTTGTGGTAGTTGTTTGCTCCTGTTGCCTTGTGCTCACTGTGTATGTATGTGTGCACCACTGACTTACTATCTCAAAACCTACAGTGACAACCTTCATCAAACTTAATTTAGAACCTGAACAGTATTCTGTTCCATATCTAATTGTAAAAAAGTATGCTGCAGACAGAGCCACACCGAGCCTGTTGAGGAAGGACATCAGCATATGTCTCAGTCCTCTCCTGGGTGTTTTTGCGAGAAATATGGAATAGATTTGAGGTAGGTGTATGTGTGAGGGGGCGTAGGCTGCTCTTGTGACTGCCCAGCCCAAAAAGAGGGGGGTTCTCCACCTCCCTCCTACCCGCCCTCCACTGCTCATCCCAGGATAGGAAGTGGATCAGATGGACGATCAAACACTAATCATTCCCTCTCGGCCCATCGAGCGTAAAGCTATCATTAATTTTGTGGAATTACATCAAATCCAGGACATTCTTTATGCAGCCCGCGGCCCAGTGACAGTTATACGACAAGGACCGCTGGGCTAAGCAGATGGGGCAGCTCAGCCCTGCATGCTAACTACCCTCATCTCTCGTTCTCCATTCCATTCCACTCCCTCCCTCCACTCTCTCCCTCCCTATATCTTTCTCAGTACTGATGCTGCCCATGCCTCTCCCTCCATCTCTCTACCGCATTTAAATCTCTCAGTAGCTTTCTCTTTCCTTTGTTTTCCTTGCCTTCTACGCCCTTTTCTCTGTCGTCATTCAGTCCCCTGCCCTTGCTCTCCTCCCCCTCTCTCACACAGACAGTTATTTTCTCCTTAGCATTAATACACTACATATACTACATACGTAGGTTCTACTGCCCCTGTCCCCACCTCGGCCTGGGCTAGCAGCTTGCTGTCAATCGCCATTTTGCCTACACCCCATCTTGTTCTCACTCCCCTCTCCTTTCCTCTCCATCTCTCCTTGACATCCAGGTAGATTTATTCCTTCTTTTATGTACAACCCCATCAAATTTCCCCCTCATCCTCTCTCCTATATCCCCACCACCTTCCCTCTATAATATACCCTGGTCGTCCTCTCTCCCTACCCCACCTTCATTTGATACTTTCTTAATAACCTTGACCCTATGTATTCTAATCATGACCTCCACCAACACTCTGACATTCCAATCTTCTAATTATCAATGGATATATCAAACCAGAGATGTATAGTAACTCAACCAATAACTTGAAATTCAACTCAAATACAATTTTCATCAATGCTCCTTCTTGGAATACTTTACTATATCATTCTTCCCCAATCAATTAACTCACACACAGCTTACAACCCACACAGTGATTTGAGCATCAAGATTAACACTGCAATTAATGACACATGCCAATGGTTTCCACTCAGGTTATCAGGTATGGGTAGGTTCTCTGTCACAGGCAGCTAATCGATGACTACTATGACTCCCAAAAGGAGTGTTAAAATGACCACTGGTTGTGCACATTCCCCCCCCCCCCCCCCCTCCACCTGCCTGTGGACGTTATGGCAGTAGTAGTGAACTGTGGTGATATAGCAGGACGAGTGGTGGGCGTGGAGGAGGAGACAGGGGCTTGGACTATGCTGATTGGTAGACCAGATCTGAATGTCATCTCCTCCTCTGGAGACAAAGGGTGGACCTCCAGCAATGCCTCTATCAAATGTGTGCGTGTATGCAACTAGCTCTCATAGTCCTACGTCAGAATTAGACGTTCATCCATCTTTCTCAAACTTCAAATTTCAAAGTTGTCACAAACGTCAAATTTCGAAGTGTTTGTCACGCCCTGGCCTTAGTATTACATTTTACATTTAAGTCATTTAGCAGACGCTCTTATCCAGAGCGACTTACAAATTGTATTCTTTGTTTTCGTAATTATTTTAGTTAGGTCAGGGTGTGACATGGGGAATGTATGTGTTTTTTGTAGTGTCTAGGGTGGTTGTAAGGTTTAGGGGGTTTATTAGAGTAGTTGGGTTTATGTTTAGTATAGTAGTCTAGCTGTGTCTATGGTTGAGTGTAGGTATCTAGGAAAGTCTATGGTTGCCTGAATTGGGTCTCAATTAGAGACAGCTGGTTATTGTTGTCTCTGATTGGGAGCCATATTTAAGGCAACCATAGGCTTTAGCTGTTGTGGGGAATTGTCGATGTCGAAGTGTTTTGTGTCAGCACTGATGTTTGTATAGCTTCACGGTCGTCTGTTCTGTTTGTTGTTTTCTTTTTTCCTTCTTTAAAATAAAAGAAGATGTACTTTCCACGCGCTGCGCCTTGGTCCTCTCTCAGTCCCGTTGACAATCGTGACAGAATTCCCCACCAACATCGGACCAAGCAGCGTAAATCAAGGCAGAGTGGCTGGAAGCCCGAGAGGCCCCCCCCAAAATTTCTTGGAGGAGGGCACACGGGGAGTGTGGCTGGGTCAAGTGGGAGAATTGAGCCAGTTCCCCGTGCTTACCATCAGGAGCAGTTGGCTAAACTAAGGTATGAGTCGGAGAATGTGGAGGAGTTATTGGACAGATTGGAGGAAAGTGAAAGGATGGGAGATTATGAGACATTTGAGGAGTTGTTGGTGTTATTGGAGGAGAGCGAAGAGAGAGAGATGTTGATATGGGGGAGCATACAACCAGGTAAGGTTGGGAAGCCTCCTGTGCGTCTCCTGAGCCCTGTACGCACTGTTCCTTCTCCCCGCACTCTTCCTGAGGTGCGTGCCCTCAGCCCGGTACCACCAGTACCGGTACCTCGCACCAGGCCTATAGTGCGCCTCGAGAGTCCAGTGTGCCCTGTTCCTCCTCCACGTACTAGCCCTATGGTGCGTGTCTCCAGTCCGGTACCATGCACCAAGCTTCCTGTGTGTCAACAGAGCCCTGTTCCTCCTCCACGCACTAACCCTGTGGTGCGTGTCTCCAGCCCATTACCACCAGTGCCTACACCACGCACCAAGCCTCCTGTGTGTCCCCAGAGTCCTGTGCGTCCTGTTGCTGCTCCCCGCACTAGCCCTGAGATGCGTGTCCTCAGCCCGTTACCACCAGTTCCGGCACCACGCACTAGGCCTAATGTGCGTCCCCAGGGTCCAGTATGCCCTGTTCCTTCTCCCCGCACTAGCCTGAAGGTGCGTGTCCTTAGCCCGGTGCCTCCAGTTCCGGCACCACACACCAGGCCTACAGTGCGCCTCATCCGGCCAGAGCCCAGCGCCATCTGAGCCATCCGTCTGCCCAGCGCCATCTGAGCCATCCGTCTCCCCAGCGCCATCTGAGCCAACCGTCTCCCCAGCGCCATCTGAGCCATCCGTCTCCCCAGCGCCATCTGAGCCATCCGTCTCCCCAGCGCCATCTGAGCCATCCATCTGCCCAGTGCCGTCTGAGCCATCCGTCTGTCCCGAGCTATTAGAGCCGCCCGTCTGTCCCGAGCCGTCAGAGCCGTTAGTCAGTCAGGAGCTGCTAGAGCCATTCGTCAGTCAGGATCTGCCAGAGCCGCCAACCAGACAGGATCTGCCAGAGCCGCCAACCAGACAGGATCTGCCAGAGCCGCCAACCAGACAGGATCTGCCAGAGCCGCCAACCAGACAGGATCTGCCAGAGCCGCCAACCAGACAGGATCTGCCAGAGCCGCCAACCGGCCATGAGCAGCCAGATCCGTCAGCCGGCCATGAGCAGCCAGATCCGTCAGCCGGCCATGAGCAGCCAGATCCGTCAGCCGGCCATGAGCAGCCAGATCCGTCAGCCGGCCATGAGCAGCCAGATCCGTCCGCCGGCCATGAGCAGCCAGATCCGTCAGCCGGCCATGAGCAGCCAGGTCCGTCAGCCAGCCATGAGCAGCCAGATCCGTCAGCCAGCCATGAGCAGCCAGATCCGTCAGCCAGCCATGAGCAGCCAGATCCGTCAGCCAGCCATGAGCAGCCAGATCCGTCAGCCAGCCATGAGCAGCCAGATCCGTCAACCAGCCATGAGCAGCCATATCCGTCAGCCAGCCATGAGCCGTGCAGCCAGGATCCGCCAGAGCCGTCCAGCCAGGATCCGCCAGAGCCGTCATCCAGCCAGGATCCGTTCCTCAGTCTGGAGCTGCCGTCCCTCAGTCCGGAGCTGTCCCTTATCCTGGTGCTGTCCCTTATCCTGGTGCTGCCCCTTAGTCCGGTGCTGCCCCTTAGTCCGGTGCTGCCCCTTAGTCCGGTGCTGCCCCTTAATCCAGTGGGGTTAATGTGGAGGGTGGCCATTTGGAGGAGGCTACGTAAGCGGGTAGTGACTATGGTGGGGTGGGGACCACGACCAGTGCCGGAGCCGCCGCCGTGGACGGAAGCCCACCCAGACCCTCCCCTAGACTATGTGCTGGTGCGCCCGGAGTTCGCACCTTAAGGGGGGGGTTATGTCACGCCCTGGCCTTAGTATTCTTTGTTTTCGTAATTATTTTAGTTAGGTCAGGGTGTGACATGGGGAATGTATGTGTTTTTTGTAGTGTCTAGGGTGGTTGTAAGGTTTAGGGGGTTTATTAGAGTAGTTGGGTTTATGTTTAGTATAGTAGTCTAGCTGTGTCTATGGTTGAGTGTAGGTATCTAGGAAAGTCTATGGTTGCCTGAATTGGGTCTCAATTAGAGACAGATGGTTATTGTTGTCTCTGATTGGGAGCCATATTTAAGGCAACCATAGGCTTTAGCTGTTGTGGGGAATTGTCGATGTCGAAGTGTTTTGTGTCAGCACTGATGTTTGTATAGCTTCACGGTGTTCTGTTTGTTGTTTTCTTTTTTTCTTCTTTAAAATAAAAGAAGATGTACTTTCCACGCGCTGCGCCTTGGTCCTCTCTCAGTCCCGTTGACGATCGTGACAGTGTTTAAGGTTAAGTCTAGGCATTAATAGCAGAATTTTTAAGGTTAGGGTTAAGTTTAGGCATTAACTCTGAAATCTTAAGGTTAGGAATTACATCTGAATGGTTAAGGTAAGGGTTAAGGTTTTGGATAGGTTTAAAACTAAAATCTCAAAAACTACTCCATTGCTGGATCTGAACTTGCAACATTTGGAATCAGTGGCAGAAGCCATCCCAGTCCACAACGCCCTAGCAAAACCAAAACCAACTTGTAGGTAACAGCACTCATTGTTGCCCCCCTAGTGGCCTGTTTCCATGTCATCTCACAATGTCCTCAGACATGGAGGGATGTCGAATACTGACTTGTATCATGGGTGACCTGGCTGGTGTGTGTGGGGCCTGACTCAGACTTAGGATATGTACAACTTGCTACGCACGCCTTTCCTACACACTTCTCAGTATTTTGGCTTTGCAGGAGTGGTTCCCTTGTGCACGCTGAATAAATGTAATTCAACTGCTGAAACCCTCCCACTTGCTGCCCAATACATTTTCTGTGGAGTTTTCATTCAATAGGGTTGAACAGCAGTTTTCAGTATCTAAAGCCATCCCTGTAAATGTGGTGAACCTTTCATTTGAATTTTCTCGACAGACTCATTAGAATATATGGTGAAAACTATTCAGAATATCAGGGATCAATGACAGAAAGCCATGTAGGCCTAAATACACACATTTGTCTCCTTTTTAGCACCAATTGGTTGATAAAAAGTATACTCGGATTAGGGTTAGGAAAGTATTTATGAATAACACAAAAAACAAGTTTGAAAAGCCTTTATACCCAAAATATATTGGTGAATAAAAAATACAGTAGTTTGATTCACATGTTACATTGTTCAATGCATGAAATATTGGAAGGTGAGAAAAGTGTACAATAGGGGTTGAACAGTAGTCCTATAAATCTACCCTCATAATCCTCACTAATCATGGTACTGTGATGACAACAGTCCAGTCATTGTGAACCGTGCGCCAGGCTCCAGGTTTAAACTGCTAAATATGGTCTCCTTCCATAATGACTCAAATAGGCTACATGTCCCTAATTATTGCACAACTTGTAATACGGTAGCCTAATATGATCCACTATTGCTAGCGATCCTCATGAACAACCACATGGACATGACAGAGAAAAGAAAGGTAAAGTAACTATGTAATGGAATTATGCCAAATGTAAGGAAACTAACACTAAAGTGACAGATATAAATGTATGTGGGTATAATTGACGGTGGTTACCAACATTGGCTAATATTTAACATGATAAAACATGTTTAAAAATACAGTGTAAAGTCCGGGCATATAATTAAAACATTCTAGAAATCATAAATAACTCAGCAGGTTTGGTGATGTTGCAAAAAAATCTCACATTCAATTTGTGCAAATATCTACGAAAAGTATTTTGGCAGATTTTGTGCATTTTGGGCGTTTCTGTGTGGCTTAATTCGTGTGAAAAGACACAAATGTTTGTAGGAAAGGACAGCATTTTTGTGCAACTTCCTTCATAGGAAAATATATTTTTGGGGGACGAACTTCGAAAACAATCTTTTGAAAGTTATAAGAGCAATGCATGATCGGCAATGGTGTTCAACACTGCCTTTTTTTAAATGTCCCACAATTATTTACAGTACCAGTCAAAAGTTAGCACACACCTACTCATTCAAGGGTTTTTCTTTATTTTTACTATTTTCTACATTGTAGAATAATAGTGAACACATCAAACTATGAAATAACACATATGGAATCACGTAGTAACAAAAATATTCTTCAAAGTAGCCACGCTTTGCCTTGATGACAGCTTTGCACAATCTTGGCATTCTCTCAACCAGCTTCATGACGAATGGTTTTCCAACAGTAATGAATAAGTTCCCACATACAGTTGAAGTCGGAAGTTTACATACACTTAGTTTGGAGTCATTAAAACTCATTTTTCAACCACTCCACAAATTTCTTGTTAAAAAACTATAGTTTTGGCAAGTCGGTTAGGACATCTACCTTGTGCATGACACAATTAATTTTTCCAACATTTGTTTACAGACAGATAAATTCTATTATAATTCACTGTATCACAATTCCAGTGGGTCGGAAGTTTACATACACTAAGATGACTGTGCCTTTAAACATGTTGCAAAATTCCAGAAAATGATGTCATGTTTTTACAAGCTTCGGATAAGCTAATTGACATAATTTGAGTCGATTGAAGGTGTACCTGTGGATGTATTTCAAGGCCTACCTTCAAACTCAGTGCTTCTTTGCTTGACATCATGGGAAAATCAATAGAAATCAGCCACGACCTCAGAAAAATAATTGTAGACCTCCACAAGTCTGGTTCATCCTTGGGAGCAATTTCCAAATGCCTAAAGGTACCACGTTCATCTGTACAAACAATAGTACACAAGTATAAACACCATGGGACCACGCAGCCGTCATACCGCTCAGGAAGGAGACGCGTTCTGTGTCCTAGAGATCAACATACTTTGGTGCCAAAAGTGCAAATCAATCCCAGAACAACAGCAAAGGACCTTGTGAAGATACTGGAAGAAACAGGTACAAAAGTATCTATATCCACAGTAAAACGAGTTCTATATCGACATAACCTGAAAGCCCGCTCAGTAAGGAAGAAGCCACTGCTCCAAAATCGCCATAAAAAGCCAGACTACAGTTTGCAACTGCACATGGGGACAAAGATCGTACTTTTTGGAGAAATGTCCTCTGGTCTGATGAAACAAAAATAGAACTGTTTGGCCATAATGACCATCGTTATGTTTGGAGGAAAAGGGGGAGGCTTGCAAGCCGGAGAACACCATCCCAACCGTGAAGCACGTGGGGTGCAGCATCATGTTGTGGGGGTGCTTTGCTGCTGGAGGGACTGGTGCACTTCACAAAATAGATGGGATCATGACGAAGAAAAATTATGTGGATATATTGAAGCAACATCTCAAGACAGTCAGGAAGTTAAAGCTTGGTCGCAAATGGGTCTTCCAAATGGACAATGACCCCAAGCATACTTCCAAAGTTGTGGCAAAATGGCTTAAGGACAACAAAGTCCAGGTATTGGAGTGGCCATCACAAAGCCCTGACCTCAATACTATAGAACATTTATGGGCAGAACTGAAAAAGCGTGTGCGAGCAAGGAGGCCTACAAACCTGACTCAGTTACACCAGCTCTGTCAGGAGGAATGGGCCAAAATTCACCCAACATATTGTAAGAAGCTTGTGGAAGGCTACCCGAAACGTTTGACCCAAGTTAAACAATTTAAAGGCGATGTTACCAAATACTATTTGAGTGTATGTAAACTTTTGACCCACTGGGAATGTGATGAAAGTAATAAAAGCTGAAAAAATCATTCTCTCTACTGTTATTCTGACATTTCACATTCTTAAAATCATGTTGTGATCCTAACTGACCTTAACAGGGAATATTTACAAGGATCAAATGTCAAGAATTGTGAAAAACTGAGGCAAATATATTTAAACTAAGTTGTATGTAAACTTCCCGACTTCAACTGTATGATTTGGCACAGTATTTGCAAATTTACACAACTTTCCCTTCCACATTAGCTGCAGTGAAATGTCTCCACACATCAGATAGTGCCCGTGGCATTTTCCTGTAAAGATTAGAAAAAAATTCGTAAAAAAACAACAAATACAATTTTTTGTACAGATAAATAGTTAAGCAGTTAGATTAAACAACTCCTTTGTAAGATACATGTTTTAAAATGAAACGTGTATGGAAACAGGTGAATTAACATTCCTCAGTTAGCAAAAACAAACTAGCATAAATTGTTAACAAGTTACAAATAATTTAAACATCCTTTGCTATAGGCTACTATTTACTAGTTAACAAAAAATCAGGTATGTCATATAAAATATATTCACCCCACCCAGTATTGTAATCAGAGCTTACCAGAAAGCATATAGTCCTTGGCTCAGACAGTGTAGTAGTGTGGGCTCAATAGCATCTCATTAGTGTGCAAGATCTTGAGAATCAGCTGTACATGTGATGGAAGAGTGCACTGCACATGTGATGGAATGCACTGTGCATGTAGAGGGTTGCAATTCCATTGAATTGGGGATAGTTTAACCAAAATATGCCACAAGACCTAGAATTGCCTTATGTGTATCCCACAAAAATGGTTCACTGTTATAAGCTAACTTTTTTTGATGAATTTAAGCAAAATTCCCCAAATTCCCGGGCTTAACTTCCCATGGAAAATTTCAGGAAATTTCCCGAAAGGTTTCCGACCCCTTGCAAATCTACTACCACAG
Organism: Salvelinus fontinalis; assembly: GCF_029448725.1. Classification (NCBI taxonomy): domain Eukaryota; kingdom Metazoa; phylum Chordata; class Actinopteri; order Salmoniformes; family Salmonidae; genus Salvelinus; species Salvelinus fontinalis. The sequence goes on from NC_074682.1 coordinate 36,343,147, forward strand.
CATTCTCCAGTGATACGCCATCGCATCTGGTTTGGGCTTAGTGGGACAATCATTTGTTTTTCAACAGGACAATGACCCAACACACCTCCAGGCTGTGTAAGGGCTATTTTACCAAGAAGAAGAGTGATGGAGTGCTGCATCAGGTGACCTGGCCTCCACAATCCCCCGACCTCAACCAAATTGAGATGGTTTGGGATGAGTCGGACCGCAGAGTGAAGGAAAAGCAGCTAACAAGTGCTCAGCATATGTGGGGACTCCTTCAAGACAGTTGGTAAAGCATTCCAGGTGAAGCTGATTGAGAGAATGCCAAGAGTGTGCAAAGCTGTCGTCAAGACAAAGGGTGGCTAAATTGAAGAATCTATATATTTTTATTTGTTTGTTTGGTTACTACATGATTCCATATGTGTTATTTCATAGTTTTGATGTCTTCACTATTATTCTACAATGTAAAAAATAGTAAAAATAAATAAAAACTCTTCAATGAGTAGGTGTTCTTAAACTTTTGACCGGTAGTGTAAATGTGGGACACAGAAAAAGGCGGTGTAGATCACCATTGCCCAAAATGCATTGCTCCAATAACTTTCAAAAGATTGTTCCAAAGTATTCCCCCCAAAAATTATATTTTCCTGTAAATTAAGTCACATAAAAATGTATGTCTTTTCCTAAGAATTTCCTAAGAATTAAGTTGAAATAATTCACACAAATTAAGCCACACAAAAAAACACACAAAAAAGCATGAAATCTGCTGAAATACATATTTGCATGATTGAGTGTGAGATTGTGTTGGCTATACTGTCATTTGCACATGGCTACAGAAGCATATAGCTTGGGTCTCCAAATGTCACCCTTGCATGTTATAAGGCCAGCATTTCATAAACTTCACTACGGAAAATTGTGTTATTTCTATCTGAAAATAAATTAGATGTTGTTTTACTTGAAACCGACAGGTTGATAAAGTTTATTAATTGTTTCATCGCACATAAATGTCTTGGAATTATGAGGACATTAAGTTAGTCAGAATACAGCGTATCGGTAGACACACCTTCATTTCTTTGATCTCCACCCCAAACGAATAGCAAGTGAATAGCATGCTATTTTCATGCTTATATGAAGCTGGAGACTCATATCTCCCTCACTAACTTCAAGCATCAACTGTCAGAGCAGCTTACAGATCATTGCACCTGTACATAGCCCATCTGTAAACAGCCCACCCAACTACCTCATCCCCGTATTGTTATTTTTCTTTTTTGCTCCTTTACACCCCAGTGCCTCTACTTGCACATTCATCTTCTGCACATCTATCACTCCAGTGTTTAATTGCTAAATTGTCATTATTTCGCCACTATGGCCTATTTATTGCCTTACCTCCCTAATCTTACTTAATTTGCACACACTATATATAGAATGTTTCAATTGTGTTATTGACTGTATGTTTGTTTCTTCCATGTGTAACTCTGTGTTGTTTGTGTCGCACTGCTTTGTTTTATCTTGGCCAGGTCGCTGTTGTAAATCAAATCCCTGAGCTGACAAGGTAGCAATCTGTCGTTCTGCCACTGAACAAGGCAGTTAACCCACTGTTCCTAGGCTGTCATTGAAAATAAGAATTTGTTCTTAACTGACTTGCCTAGTTAAATAAAGGTAAAATAAAAAAATTCAATAAAAATAAATGATAACTTGTTCTCAACTAGCCTACCTGGTTAAATAAAGGTGAAAAACAAACAAACAAATAAATAAATATATGCATTCAAGGTCAGAATATGCAAAGAGAGAAGTGCATAAAAAGGGAATTCCATTCCATTCATGATGCTCTTAACTCGGGTCGGAATTCCCCCTTAAGTGAGCTAAAAGTGCATTGCATGAAAAATCCATTGTGCTTCATGAGTTGCAAAGTTAACCTGTGAACCATGTGAGGCTCAACCCAGTGTTCCCACTGCAAGCTGTGATAACATTACACACACAGGACCCTGTGCACATGAAACTAAATGAAGTATCTATCCAAACGTCACCGTTATCTAATCTTGGAGCACTGCTGAGATGGAGATAATGCAGCTATCTCAATTTATTACAGTCTCAAAAAACACAACTCCTAGAAAGGGGAGTGTGGAAATCTACTGAACCTTCTAGAGTGTAATGTGCATACTACACAACACATAATCCCCATCAACATTCATGTAAGAAGTCTTCTAGAGTGTAATGTGCATACTACACAACACATAATCCCCATCAACATTCATGTAAGAAGTCTTCAAGAGTGTAATGTGCATACTACACAACACATAATCCCCATCAACATTCATGGAAGAAGTCTTCTAGAGTGTAATGTGCATACTACACAACACATAATCCCCATGAACATTCATGGAAGAAGTCTTCTAGAGTGTAATGTGCATACTACACAACACATAATCCCCATGAACATTCATGTAAGAAGTCTTCTAGAGTGTAATGTGCATACTACACAACACATAATCCCCATGAACATTCATGGAAGAAGTCTGGATTAGTCGGGTATAAGCAGTTCCAGGAGGCCGCCAAGGCCTGTGGAGATACTGATATCTTGTTAGATGTATAACAACACGCTCTCTCTCTTGTAACAGTAAACCAAGACTACCAGCACACCTTCACCATCCCCCTCTACCTCCCCCCAACGCCATGCTCACTCGGTTATAGCCACCTCACAGCCCTTTATTAGAGCAGTCTCATTCACTGCCTGCATAAAATTACTAGTCAGTGTTCGGCTCATAAAGCACTACATACTCTACCCAGCTATGAGAGTAGGGCATCGCCTGGACAGACATCCATACCCCCAAAAAACATGGATTTACAGAAAAGATAATGACATTACATCTGTGAAGTAATGTGTTTTATTTCAAAGGATGTATACATGTCAGATCATTCTGAGAAGCTAATGGTTATATCTAAAATTGCAATGTGGGGAATATGCTGGGATGGATAGTAACTGTACTTGAACACCAACAATCTCTCCAAAGGTAAATTTGGGATTTGGGGACCACGCTTTTATTCTGTTCTATGACAAGGATAGTCTTTGGGGTGTTGGCTCACTGCACCCACTAGGGCCATGATGGCTTAGTGATAAAGTGAAGTTGTGTTGAGATACACTGCCATCTAGTGTTTTTAGGTGGAACAAGGGCTTCAGTGGACTCCAACTCAGCTACTCTTTCTTAGGTCCAAACATATTAAAGCACTTACATTACATATAAACCAAAAGATAACACAGTACATCATATAAAATTATTACACCACTACACATCTACAATACAAAATGTTTGATACCACCATACAACAATATCACAATGCATGTGTTGTGTAGTATGCACATTACACTCTAGAAGACTTCTTCCATGAATGTTCATTAATGTCCACTCCCGGGTGGCGCAGTGGTCTAGGGCACTGCATCGCAGTGCTAGCTGCGCCACCAGTGTCTCTGGGTTTGCGCCCAGGCTCTGTCGCAGCCGGCCGCAACCGGGAGGTCCGTGGGGCGACGCACAATTGGCATAGCGTCGTCCGGGTTAGGGAGGGTTTGGCCGGTAGGGATATCCTTGTCTCAGTATGTAAAAAATTTAATAAAATGTATGCACTCTACTGTAAGTCGCTCTGGATAAGAGCGTCTGCTAAATGACTAAAAATGTAAATGTGTCTGTACTTTTGTGTGTGTCTCTTTACAGTCCCCGTTGTTCCATAAGGTGTATTTTTACCTGTTTTTAAAATCTGATTGTACTGCTTGCATTAGTCACCTGATGTGGAATAGGTTCCATTTAGTCATGGCTCTATGTAGTACTGTGTGCTTTCCGTAGTCTGTTCTGGATTTGGGGACTGTGAAGAGACCTCTGGTGACTTGTCTTGTGGTTGTGGCCGAGCTGTGTGCAAGTATTTTAAACAGCCAGCTCGGTACATTCAGCTTGTCAACACCTCTTACAAAAACAAGTAGTGATGAAGTCTATCTCTCTTCCACTTTGAGCCATGAGAGATTGACATGCATGTCATTAATGTTTGCTCTCTGTGTACTTTTAAGGGCCAGCCGGCTGCCCTGTTCTGAGCCAACTGCAATTTTCCTAAGTCCCTCTTTGTGACACATGACCACACTGCTGAACACCAGTCTAGGTGCGACAAAACTAGGGCCTGTAGGACCTGCCTTGTTGATAGTGTTGTTAAAAAGACAGGCAGAGCAGCGCTTTATTATGGACAGACTTCTCCCCATCTTAGCTACTGTTGTATCAATATGTTTTGACAGTTTACAATCCAGGGTTACTCCAAGCAATTTAGTTACTTCAACTTGTTCAATTTCCACATTATTCATTATGAGATGTAGTTGAGGTTTAGGGTTTAGTGAATGATTTGTCCCAAATACAATGCTTTTTGTTTTGACAATATTTAGGACTAACTTATTCCTTGCTACCCATTCCGTACTTTGTTAAGTGTTGCAGCCATTTCAGTTGCTGTAGTAGCTGACGTGTATAGTGCTCAGTTATCCGCATACGTAGACACACTGGCTTTACTCAAAGATTGAAAAAAGTAAGGGGCCTAAACAGCTACCCTGGGGAATTTCTGATTCTACCTGGATTTTGTTTGAGAGGCTTCCATTAAAGTAACTCTTTATCCACATTATAGCAGATGGTGTAAAGCCATAACACATACCTTTTTCCAGCAGAAAACTATGATCGATAACGTCAAAAGCTGCACTGCAGTCTAACAAGACAGCCCCCACAATCATTTTATCATCAATTTCTCTCAGCCAATCATCAGTCGTTTGTGTAAGTGCTGTGCTTGTAGAGTGTCCTTCCATATAAGCTTGCTGAACGTCTGTTGTCAATTTGTTTACTGTGAAATAGCATTGTATCTGGTCAAACACCATTTTTCCGGAAGTTTAATAAGGGTTGGTAACAGGCTGATTGGTCGGCTATTTGAGCCAGTAAAAGGGGCTTTACTATTCTTGGGTAGCGGAATGACTTCAGCTTCCCTCCAGGCCCGAGGGTACACACTTTCTAGTAGGCTTAAATTGAAGATGTGGCAAATAGGAGTGGCAATATCGTCCACTATTATCCTCAGTAATTTGACATCCAGATTGTCAGACCCCGGTGGCTTGTCATTGTTGATAGACAACAAAACATTTTTGACCTCTTCCACTCTGATTTTACTGAATTCAAAAGTACAATTCTTGACTAGCATAATTTGGTCAGATATACTTGGATGTGTAATGTCAGCGTTTGTTGCTGGCATGTCATACCTAAGTTTGCTTATCTTGCCAATGAAAAAGTAATTAAAGTAGTTGGCAATATCAGTGGGTTTTGTGATTAATGAGCAATCTGATTCAATGAATGATGTAGCTGAGTTAGCCTTTTTTCCCAAAATGTTATTTAAGGTGCTCCAATGCTTTTTACTATCATTCTTTATGTCATTTTTTGTTGTTGTCATAGCATAGTTTCTTTTTCTTTAGTTTAGTAACATGATTTCTTAATTTGCAGTTCGTTTGCCAATCAGTTGGGCTGCCAGACTTATTTGCCATTCCTTTTGCCTCATCCCTCTCAACCATACAATTCTTAAATTCCTTATCAATCCAAGGGGATTTAACCATTTTTACAGTCATTTTTTTAATGGGTGCATACTTATTAGTAATTGGAATAAGCAATTTCATAAATGTGTCAAGTGCAGCATCTGGTTGCTCCTAATTACACACCACAGACCAGCAAATATTCTTTACATCATCAACATATGAATCACTACAAAATGTATTGTATGGCCTCTTGTACAGTATATTAAGCCCAGCCTTTGGAACTTTAGTTTTCCTGGATATGGCTCCTGCCCTTTCAAACCTGGACAAAAGGAACACTTATGTGAGAATGCTATTCATTGACTACAGCTCAACGTTCAACACCATAGTACCCTCAAAGCTCATCACTAAGCTAAGGATCCTGGGAGTAAACACCTCCCTCTGCAACTGGATCCTGGACTTCCTGACGGGCCGCCCCCAGGTGGTGGGGGTAGGTAGCAACACATCTGCCACGCTGGGCCTCAACACTGGAGCTCCACAGCGGTGCGTGCTCAGTCCCCTCCTGTACTCCCTGTTCACCCACGACTGCATGGCCAGGCACGACTCCAACACCATCATTAAGTTTGCAGATGACACAACAGTGGTAGGCCTGATCACCGACAACATCGAGGCAGCCTATAGGGAGGAGGTCGGAGACCTGGCCGGGTGGTGCCAGAATAACAACCTATCCCTCAATGTAACCAAGACAAAGGAGATGATTGTGGACCACTCTCCGACATGGCTGTGGTGGAGCAGGTTGAGAGCTTCAAGTTCCTTGGTGTCCACATCAACAACAAACTAGAATGGTCCAAACACACCAAGACAGTCGTGAAGAGGGCACGATAAAGCCTATTCCCCCTCAGGAAACTAAAAAGATTTGGCATGGGTCCTGAGATCCATAAAAGGTTCTACAGCTGCAACATCGAGAGCATCCTGACCGGTTGCATCAATGCCTGGTACAGCAATTGCTCGGCCTCTGACCGCAATGCACTATAGAGGGTAGTGCGGCCCAGTACATCACTGGGGCCAAGCTGCCTGCCATCCAGGACCTCTACACCAGGCGGTGTCAGAGGAAGGCCCTAAAAATTGTCAAAGACCCCAGCCACCCCAGTCATAGACTGTTCTCTCTACTACCACATGGCAAGCAGTACCGGAGTGCCAAGTCTAGGACAAAAAGGCTTCTCAACAGTTTTTACCCCCAAGCCATAAGACTCCTGAACAGGTAATCAAATGGCTACCAGGACTATTTGCATTTTGTGCCCCTCCCCCCCCAACCCCTCTTTTTACGCTGCTGCTACTCTCTGTTAATCATATATGCATAGTCACTTTAACTATACATTCATGTACATACTACCTCAAATGGGCCGACCATCTAGTGCTCCCACACATTGGCTAACTGGGCTAACTGCATTGTGTCCCGCCCCCCCCCACCACCCGCCAACCCCTCTTTTACACTACTGCTACTCTCTCTTCATCATATATGCATGGTCACTTTAACCTTATCTACATGTACATACTACCTCAATCAGCCTGACTAACCGGTGTCTGTATGTAGCCTCGCTACTTTTATAGCCTTGCTACTGTATATAGCCTGTCTTTTTACTGTTGTTTTATTTCTTTACCTACCTATTGTTCACCTAATACATGTTTTGCACTATTGGTTAGAGCCTGTAAGTAAGCATTTCACTGTAAGGTCTACACCTGTTGTATTCGGCGCACGTGACAAATGATCTTTGATTTGATTATATTGTGATCACTACATCCTATGGATTTGAATACTGATTTAAAGCAAATTTCTACAACATTAGTAAAGATGTGATCAATACTTGTTGATGATTTTATTCCTGTGCTGTTTGTAAATACCCTGGTAGATTGGCTGACCAGGTTGCAGGCCCTGTATAACACTCCATTGACTTGATTGGTTGACAGTAGGTGGGGGGGGGTATGTTCTGTATAAACACTAACTATATTTCTTAACAACAGACAAAGTGCAAGAAGTATGAATGCCTTGACTTATGCAGAGTCTGCATTGCAGTAAATGCTGTACGGCCAATGCAGACGCCAGATTGCCCATGCTGCTAGCTTTAGCGGTAATGACATTCTTTATAGTAAATACTTCAATAAACTCAACTCACATTCTCCAACAAAACTTCAAACATATCAAATGCCTTGAGACTTGATTTCAAATTAAAATGTGAAAAAGGTGTATGTTTTTTAAAACATATATTCTACACCGAAGTGAAGCTGCTCCAAATACCCAAAACCATCCAGTTGTTCCTGGAATTTTTTCAATATATACAGTATATATTTATTTTAAATCGAAACTTGTCGTGCATTAGAAGTTTTCCTCTTGGTATATGTCACTCACTGACATTCACTTAATTAGCCCATGTCAGTAAAAGTTTTTTAGATTGGTAAATGAGTCTAGTTAGTCTAGCCAGCTATCTAAATAATAGGCCTTATCACGTGCCCAGGGGCCCTGACCTCCAGTCAGCCCCCATTACATTTCACTCTCAGTCAGATATCATATTAACACAGCATAAGTCATGGCAAAATGTGTGGAATTGTAGGAAATTTCCCTTCACAGAACAGCGCAAACTGGCTCTAACCAGAATAGAAAGAGGAGTGGGATGCCCCGGTGCACAACTGAGCAAGAGGACAAGTAGAGTGTCTAGTTTGAGAAACAGACGCCTCACAAGTCCTCAACTGGCAGCTTCATTAAATAGTACCTGCAAAACACCAGTCTCAACGTCAACAGTGAAGAGGCGACTCTGGGATGCTGGCTTCTAGGCAGAGTAACAAAGAAAAAGCCATATCTCAGCCTGGCCAATAAAAAGATTAAGATGGGCAAAAGAACACAGACACTGGACAGAGGAAGATTGGAAAAAAGTTTTGTTGTTCGGACCTAAGTTTGAGGTGTTCGGATCACAAAATATAACATTTGTGAGACGTAGAAAAAATGAAAATACGGCATCTGTCAAGTATGGTGGAAGCAATGTGATGGTCTGGGGGTGTTTTGGTGGTGGTAAAGTGGGAGATTTGTACAGGGTAAAAGGGATCTTTACATTTACATTTTAGTCATTTAGCAGACGCTCTTATCCAGAGCGACTTACAGTAGAGTGCATACATTTTATTACATTTACATTACATACTGAGACAAGGATATCCCTACCGGCCAAACCCTCCCTAACCCGGACGACGCTATGCCAATTGTGCGTCGCCCCACGGACCTCCCGGTTGCGGCCGGCTGCGACAGAGCCTGGGCGCGAACCCAGAGACTCTGGTGGCGCAGCTAGCACTGCGATGCAGTGCCCTAGACCACTGCGCCACCCGGGAGGCCCATGGATCTTGAAGAAGGATGGCTATCACTCCAGTTTACAATGCCATGCCATACCCTGTGGATGGCGCTTGATTGGAGCCAATTTCCTCCTACAACAGGACAATGACCCAAAGCACAGCTGCAAACTATGCAAGAACTATTTAGGGAAGAAGCAGTCAGCTGATATTCTGTCTATAATGGAGTGGCCAGCACAGTCACCTGATCTCAACCCTATTGAGCTGTTGTGGGCGCAGCTTGACCGTATGGTACGTAAGAAGTGCCCATCAAGCCAATCCAATTTGTGGGAGGCGCTTCAGTTAGCATGGGGTGAAATCTCTTCAGATTACCTCAACAAATTGACAACGAGAATGCCAAAGGTCTGCAAGGCTGTAATTGCTGCATATGGATGATTCTTTGACGAAAGCAAAGTTTGAAGGACACAATTATTATTTCAATTAAAAATCATTATTTATAACCTTGTCATTGTCTTGACTATATTTCCTATTCATTTTGCAACTAATTTCATGTATGTTTTCATGGAAAACAAGGACATTTCTAAGTGACCCCAAACTTTTGAACGGTATTGTCACGTTCTGACCTTAGTTCCTTTTTTATGTCTTTATTTTAGTTGGTCAGAGCGTGAGTTGGGGTGGGCATTCTATGTTGTTTTTCTATGTTTTGTTCTGTTGTTCTATTTCTATGTGTTTGGCCTAGTATGGTTCTCAATCAGAGGCAGGTGTCAGTCGTTGTCTCTGATTGGGAGCCATATTTAGGTAGCCTGTTTTCCTTTGTGTTTTGTGGGTGGTTGTTTCCTGTGTCTGTGTTTGCACCATACGGGACTGTTTCGATTTTCGTTTGTTTATTTCACTTTGTTATTTTGTATTTTTGTAGTGTTCAGTTATATATATTAAAATGGACACTTACCACGCTGCACATTGGTCCGATATCTCTTACTCCTCGTCAGAAGAAGAGGAAAGTCGTTACAGGTATACACTACCAGTCAAAAGTTTTAGAACACCTACTCATTCAAGGGTTTTCCTTTATTGTCACTATTTTCTATGAAATACGAAATAACACATATGGAATCATGTAGTAACCAAAAAAGTGTTAAACAAATCAAAAGATATTTACATTTCAAAGTAGCCACCCACAGCTTTGCATACTCTTGGCATTTTCTCAACCAGCTTCATGAGGTCAATTAACAGGTGTGCCTTGTTAAAAGTTCATTTGTGGAATTTCTTTCATTCTTAATGTGTTTGAGACAATCAGTTGTGTTGTGACAAGGTAGGGGTGGTATACAAAAGATAGCCATATTTGTTAAAAGACCAAGTCCATATTATGGCAAGAACGGCTCAAATAAGCAAAGAGAAACGACAGTCCATCATTACTTTCAGACATGAAGGTCAGTCAATACAGAAAATTTCAAGAACTTTAATTTTTTTTTCAAATGCAGTCGCAAAAACCATCAAGCGCTATGGTGAAACTAGCTCTCACGAGGACCGTCACAGGAAAGGAAGACCCAGAGTTACCTCTGCTGCAGAGGATACGTTCATTAGAGTTAACTACACCTCAGATTGCAACCCAGATAAACGCTTCAGCGAGTTCAAGTAACAGACACATCCCAACATCACCTGTTCAGAGGAGACTGCGAGAATCAGGCCTTCATGGTCGAATTGCTGCAAAGAAACCACTACTAAAGGATACCATTAATAAGAAGAGACTTGCTTGGGCCAAGAAACACGAGCAATGGACATTAGACCAGTGGAAATCTGTCATTTGGTCTGATGAGTCCAAATTTGAGATTTTTGTTTCCAAGTGCCGTGTCTTTGTGAGATGCAGAGTAGGTGAACGGATGATCTCCGCATGTGTGGTTCTCACCGTGAAGCATGGTGGAAAAATTGTGATGTGTGGGGGTGCTTTGCTGGTGACACTGTCAGTGATTTATTTAGAGTTCCAGGCACACTTAACCAGCATGGCTACCACAGCATTCTGCAGCGACATGCCATACCATCTGCTATTGCGCTTAGTGGGACTATCATTTGTTTTTCAACAGGACAATGACCCAAAACACACCTCCAGGCTGTGTTATGGCTATTTGACCAAGAAGGAGAGTGATGGAGTGCTGCATCAGATGACCTGGCCTCCACAATCACCCGACCTCAACCCAATTGAGATGGTTTGGGATGAGTTGGACCGCAAAGTGAACGAAAAGCAGCCAACAAGTGCTCAGCATATGTGGGACCTCCTTCAAGACTGTTGGAAAAGCATTCCAGGTGAAGCTGGTTGAGAGAATGGCAAGAGTGTACAAAGCTGTAATCGAGGCAAAGGGTGGCTCCTTAGAAGAATCTAAAATGTAAAATATATTTTGATTTCTTTAACACTTTTTTTGGTTACTACATGATTCTATATGTATTATTTCATAGTTTTGATGTCTTCACTATTATTCTACAATGTCAAAAATAGTAAAAATAAAGAAAAACCCTTGAATGAGTAGGTGTGTCCAAACTTTTGACTGGTACTGTATACAAATCTTTAAAGCAAATGTATTTGTTTTCCTTTTGTTAATAAAATACATTTTCTGCTAACAGATCCCTCTGTAGGTATGAAATTAGCATTTTTAATCCCGTTGCTGAGTTAATGGTTAGTGGCTAATTTCTAACTAATAGACTATGTGTTTGTAGGTCGACTGAGGTGAATGAAGCTACAGCAACCAATGTGATAATGGCTGGGGTAATTTTAGTTTGGTTTTGCTGTTCTCCAAAAAGCATTTGAGTTTTTAAATTGTATAGAACTGCAGTAAATGAGCTTAAAATCTCTTTCACCCCCCCCCCCCCCCCCCTCACTAAAACAGATCCTGGCTAGGGCCTTGGAGTCAGAGGCCTGAGGGGTATACTACAAAGCAGGATGAAGGAGTGAGCCAGCTAACTAGCCTATATTTTCTGATCTAAAAGTATCATTGATTCTTGTTTAGGAGTATACCCATCTGGTACTGTTTTCAACAGAACATTTTATCACATAAATGTGGTTGTTTTGGGGTATATACAATTAGCAGAATTCCCACAAAAAATGACCAGATAAGTCAGCTATACTAGCCTTTGATATGTCAAAGTGCGCCCTCATGGACACCGGCTCTTCCATAGCAACACATCATATTCCACAGCCACAAAGTTAAAATTGGCTACAAAAATATGCTTTTTGGTCTTAATGTGAGGTTAGGCATAAATCAAATCAAATTGTATTTGTCACACGCTTTGTAAACAACAGGTGTAGACTAACAGTGAAATGCTTACTTGTGGGCCCTTCCCAACAATGCAGAGAGAAAATTTGAGAAATAATAGAAAAATAATGATCAGGAATCAAGGTAAGACCCAATTGCAGACTGTGTGAAGTAACAATGTTTATTGTAACCACAGGGGCAGGCAAACAACAGGTCAAGGCAGGCTAGGGTCGAATATCCAGAGCAGAGGCCAAGGTACAGGACGGCAGGCAGGCTCAGGGTCAAGTCAGGCAGAGGTTTGTAATCCAGAGGTGGAGCAAAGGTACAGAATGGCAGGCAAGCTCGGGGTCAGGTACAGGCAGTGGTCAGGTGGGCGGGAACAGGGTCAGGACAGGCAAAGGTCAAAAACCAGGAGGACCAGAAAAAGATAGACTAGGGAAAAACGGGCTGAGAAAAACCGCTGGTAGGCTTGAACAAACAAGACGAACTGGCATCAGACAGACAGAAAACACAGGTATAAATACACAGGGGATAATAGGGAAGATGGGCGACACCTGAAAGGGGGTGGAGACAAGCACAAGGACAGGTGAAACAGATCAGGGCGTGACAATAATACCACAAAGAATAAATACAAAATGAGTAATGGTAACTTGGCTAAGGGTAAGTACTGAGTCGATATGCAGGGGTATGAGGGAATTGAGGTAGATATGTACATACAGTTCATTCGGAAAGTATTCAGACCTCTTGACTTTTTCCAAATTTCATTACGTTACAGCCTTATTCTAAAATGGATTACCTTAATTTTCATTCCTCATCAATCTACACACAATACCCCATAATGACAAAGAAAAAAAACAGATTTTTAGAAATGTTTGCAAATTTATAAATAATAACAAATGGAAAAATCACATTTACATAAGTATTCAGACCCTTTACTCAGTGCTGCCTCGAGTATTCTTGGGTATGACGCTACAAGCTTGGCACACCTGTATTTGGGGAGTTTCTCCCATTCTTCTCTGCAGATCCTCTCAAGCTCTGTCAGGTTGGATGGGGAGCGTCGCTGCACAGATATTTTCAGATCTCTCCAGAGATGTTTGATCGGGTTCAAGTCCGGGCTCTGGCTGGGCCACTCAAGGACATTCAGAGACTTATCCCGAAGCCACTCCTGCGTTGTCTTGGATGTGTTCTTAGGATATTTGTCCTGTTTGAAGGTGAACCTTCGCCCCAGTCTGAGGTCCTGAGCGCTCTGGAGCAGGTTTTCATCAAGGATCTCTCTGTACTTTGCTCTGTTCATCTTTCTATTGCTCCTGACTCCTAGTCACTGCCACTGAAAAATATCCCCACAGCATGATGCTGCCACCACCATGCTTCACCGTAGAGATGGTGCCAGGTTTCCTCCAGACGTGACGCTTGGCATTCAGGCCAAAGAGTTCAATCTTGGTTTCATCAGACCAGAGAATCTTGTTTCTCATGGTCTGAGAGTCCTTTAGGTGCCTTTTGACAAACTCCAAGTCAAATCAAAATCAAATCAAATTTATTTTATATAGCCCTTCGTACACCAGCTAATATCTCGAAGTGCTGTACAGAAACCCAGCCTAAAACCCCAAACAGCAAGCAATGCAGGTGTAGAAGCACGGCGGCTAGGAAAAACTCCCTAGAAAGGCCAAAACCTAGGAAGAAACTTAGAGAGGAACCAGGCTATGAAGGGTGGCCAGTCCTCTTCTGGCTGTGCCGGGTGGAGATTATAACAGAACATGGCCAAGATGTTCAAATGTTCATAAATGACCAGCATGGTCAAATAATAATCAGGAGTAAATGTCAGTTGGCTTTTCATAGCCGATCATTAAGAGTATCTCTACCGCTCCTGCGGTCTCTAGAGAGTTGAAAACAGCAGGGCTGGGACAGGTAGCACGTCCGGTGGACAGGTCAGGGTTCCATAGCCGCAGGCAGAACAGTTGAAACTGGAACAGCAGCAAGGCCAGGTGGACTGGGGACAGCAAGGAGTCCTCATGCCCGGTAGTCCTGACGCATGGTCCTAGGGCTCAGGTCCTCCGAGAGAGAGAAAGAAAGAGAGAAGGAGAGAATTAGAGAGAGCATACTTAAATTCACATAGGACACCGGATAAGACAGGAGAAGTACTCCAGATATAACCAACTGACCCTAGCCCCCCGACACATAAACTACTGCAGCATAAATACTGGAGGCTGAGACAGGAGGGGTCAGGAGACAATGTGGCCCCATCCGATGATACCCCCGGACAGGGCCAAACAGGAAGGATATAACCCCACCCACTTTGCCAAAGCACAGCCCCCACACCACTAGAGGGATATCTTCAACCACCAACTTACCATCCTGAGACAAGACCGAGTATAGTCCACAAAGATCTCCACCACAGCACAAACCAAGGGGGGGGCGCCAACCCAGACAGGAAGATCACGTCAGTAACTCAACCCACTCAAGTGACGCACCCCTCCTAGGGACGGCATGAAAGAGCACCAGTAAGCCAGTGACTCAGCCTCTGTAATAGGGTTAGAGGCAGAGAATCGCAGTGGAGAGAGGGGAACCGGCCAGGCAGAGACAGCAAGGGAGGTTCGTTGCTCCAGAGCCTTTCCGTTCACCTTCACACTCCTGGGCCAGACTACACTCAATCATATGACCTACTGAAGAGATAAGTCTTCAGTAAAGACTTAAAGGTTGAGACCGAGTCTGCGTCTCTCACATGGGTAGGCAGACTATTCCATAAAAATTGAGATCTATAGGAGAAAGCCCTGCCTCCAGCTGTTTGCTTAGAAATTCTACGGACAATTAGGAGGCCTGCGTCTTGTGACCGTAGCGTACGTGTAGGTATGTACGGCAGGACCAACTAGGAAAGATAGGTAGGAGCAAGCCCATGTAACGCTTTATAGGTTAACAGTAAAACTTTGAAATCAGCCCTTGCCTTAACAGGAAGCCAGTGTAGGGAAGCTAGCACTGGAGTAATATGATCAAATTTCTTGGTTCTAGTCAGGATTCTAGCAGCCGTATTTAGCACTAACTGAAGTTTATTTAGTGCTTTATCCGGGTAGCCGGAAAGTAGAGCATTGCAGTAGTCTAACCTAGAAGTAACAAAAGCATGGATGAATTTTTCTACATCATTTTTGGACAGAACATTTCTGATCTTTGCAATGTTACGTAGATGGAAAAAAGCTGTCCTTGAAACTGTCTTGATATGTTCGTCAAAAGAGAGATCAGGGTCCAGAGTAACGCCGAGGTCCTTCACAGTTTTATTTGAGACAACTTTACATCCTGCTTTGACTTTAATTGTCAGATTTAACAGAATATCTCTTTGTTTCTTGGGACCTAGTACAAGCATCTCTGTTTTGTCCGAGTTTAAAAGTAGAACGTTTTCAGCCATCCACTTCCTTATATCTGAAACACAGGCTTCTAGCGAGGGCAATTTTGGGGCTTCACCATGTTTCATTGAAATGTACAGCTGTGTGTCATCCGCATAGCAGTGAAAGTTAACATTATGTTTTCGAATGACATCCCCAAGAGGTAAAATATATAGTGAAAACAATAGTGGTCCTAAAACAGAACCTTGAGGAACACCGAAATGTACAGTTGATTTGTCAGAGGACAAACCATTCACAGAGACAAACTGATATCTTTCCGACAGATAAGATCTAAACCAGTGTCACGATCGTGTGAGGGAGAGACGGACCAACACGCAGCATGAGGAAAATAAGCCATCTTCCTTTTATTGATGACGAAGGCAAAACGAAACAAAACACTTACACACTAACAAAACAATAAAACGACCGTGAAGCTATGAACGTAGTGCACACACAGGCTACAAACGTATAACATAGACAATTACCCACAACACACTAAAGCCTATGGCTACCTTAAATATGGCTCCCAATCAGAGACAACAGAAATCAGCTGTCTCTAATTGGGAACCCATTCAGGCAACCATAGACTTTCCTAGACAACTACACCCAACATAGACACAGCTAGACACATTCACTCAACACAAACCCATACACTACACCCAACACCCCCTTTACCATATAACCTCCCAAAACTGACAAAACACAAAACATTCCCCCATGTCACACCCTGACCTAACTAAAATAATAAAGAAAACAAAGAATACTAAGGCCAGGGCGTGACATAACCCCCCCCCCCTTAAGGTGCGAACTCCGGGCGCACCAGCACACAGTCTAGGGGAGGGTCTGGGTGGGCTTCCTTCCACGGTGGCGGCTCCGGCACTGGTCGTGGTCCCCACCCCTCCACAGTCACTAACCGCCTCTGTAGCTTCCTCCAAATGGCCCCCCTCCACATTAACCCCACTGAATTAAGGGGCAGTTCCGGACTAAGGGGCAGCTCCGGACTAAGGGGCAGCTCCGGACTAAGGGGCAGCTCCGGACTAAGGGGCAGCTCCGGACTAAGGGGCAGCTCCGGACTAAGGGGCAGCACCAGGATAAGGGAGAGCACCAGGATAAGGGAGAGCACCAGGATAAGGGGCAGCTCCGGACTGAGGGACGGCAGCTCCGGACTGAGGGACGGCAGCTCCGGACTGAGGGACGGTAGCTCCGGACTGAGGGACAGCCCATGGCGGGCTGACGGATCTGGCTGCTCATGGCTGGCTGACGGATCTGGCTGCTCATGGCTGGCTGACGGATCTGGCTGCTCATGGCTGGCTGACGGATCTGGCTGCTCATGGCTGGCTGACGGATCTGGCTGCTCATGGCTGGCTGACGGATCTGGCTGCTCATGGCTGGCTGACGGATCTGGCTGCTCATGGCTGGCTGGCGGATCTGGCTGCTCATGGCTGGCTGACGGATCTGGCTGCTCATGGCTGGCTGACGGATCTGGCTGCTCATGGCTGGCTGACGGATCTGGCTGCTCATGGCTGGCTGACGGATCTGGCTGCTCATGGCTGGCTGACGGATCTGGCTGCTCATGGCTGGCTGACGGATCTGGCTGCTCATGGCTGGCTGACGGATCTGGCTGCTCATGGCTGGCTGGCGGATCTGGCTGCTCATGGCTGGCTGGCGGATCTGGCTGCTCATGGCTGGCTGGCGGATCTGGCTGCACATGGCTGGCTGGCGGATCTGGCTGCACATGGCTGGCTGGCGGATCTGGCAGATCCTGTCTGGTTGGCGGCTCTGGCAGATCCTGTCTGGTTGGCGGCTCTGGCAGATCCTGTCTGGTTGGCGGCTCTGGCAGATCCTGTCTGGTTGGCGGCTCTGGCAGATCCTGTCTGACGAATGGCTCCAGCGGCTCCTGACTGACGAACGGCTCTGACGGCTCGGGACAGACGGGCGGCTCTAATGGCTCGGGGCAGACGGATGGCTCAGATGGCGCTGGGTAGACGGATGGCTCAGATGGCGCTGGGTAGACGGATGGCTCAGATGGCGCTGTGCAGACGGCAGACTCTGGCCGACTGAGGCGCACTGTAGGCCTGGTGCGTGGTGCCGGAACTGGTGGTACCGGGCTGGGGACACGCATCTCAGGGCTAGTGCGGGGAGAAGGAACAGGGCATACTGGACCCTGGGAGCGCACATTAGGCCTAGTGCGTGGTGCCGGAACTGGTGGTACCGGACTGGGGACACGCATCTCAGGGCTAGTGCGGGGAGCAGCAACAGGACGCACAGGACTCTGGGGACACACAGGAGGCTTGGTGCGTGGTTTAGGCACTGGTGGTAAAGGCCTGGAGACACGCACCATAGGGCTAGTGCGTGGAGGAGGCACTGGTGGTACTGGGCTGGGGACTGTCACAGGAGAGTTAGTACGTGGGGCTAATACAGGAGGTGCAGGACTAGGGAGGCGTACAGGAGGCCTGGTTCGTGGGACTGTCATTCCCAGACGGTTAGCACGCACATCAGGACAAGCATGGAGAGCTGACTCAGGTAACATCACATCCCGCACACGCTCTGTCGGGTGGATCTTGTGCCTCACGCACCAACACAGCAGCTTCCTCATTTCACTCTCTTTCAACCTCCCCAATAAATCCTTAACAGTCTCTGTATCATCCCCATTGCTCACCTCCAATATCAGCCCGACTGGCTCAGGTTCCCTCTTAGAGTCCTCACGGGTAGCACGGGAAGTTGACGCAGATCTCCCATCTGGACTCGCCACACTCCCCATGAGCCCCTCCCCAAGAAATTTTTGGGTATTACTCACAGGTTTCCAGCCTTGCTTCCGTGCTGCCTCCTCATATCGCCTCCTCTCGGCTTTCGCTGACTCCAGCTCTTCACGAGGGAGGCAATATTCTCCCGGTTGTGCCCAAGGTCCCTTACCATCCAGTATCTCCTCCCATGTCCAAGAATCCTGTGTAGGTGGGTCCTGTTGCCGCTTTACATGCCGCTTGGTCCTGCATTGGTGGGTAATTCTGTCACGATCGTGTGAGGGAGAGACGGACCAACACGCAGCATGAGGAAAATAAGCCATCTTCCTTTTATTGATGACGAAGGCAAAACGAAACAAAACACTTACACACTAACAAAACAATAAAACGACCGTGAAGCTATGAACGTAGTGCACACACAGGCTACAAACGTATAACATAGACAATTACCCACAACACACTAAAGCCTATGGCTACCTTAAATATGGCTCCCAATCAGAGACAACAGAAATCAGCTGTCTCTAATTGGGAACCCATTCAGGCAACCATAGACTTTCCTAGACAACTACACCCAACATAGACACATCTAGACACATTCACTCAACACAAACCCATACACTACACCCAACACCCCCTTTACCATATAACCTCCCAAAACTGACAAAACACAAAACATTCCCCCATGTCACACCCTGACCTAACTAAAATAATAAAGAAAACAAAGAATACTAAGGCCAGGGCGTGACAACCAGGCCAGAACTTGTCCATGTAGACCAATTTGGGTTTCCAGTCTCTCCAAAAGAATGTGCTGATCGATGGTATCAAAGGCAGCACTAAGGTCTAGTAGCACGAGGACAGATGCAGAGCCTTGGTCTGACGCCATTAAAAGGTCCACCTTCACAAGTGCAGTCTCAGTGCTATGATGGGGTCTAAAACCAGACTGAAGCATTTCGTATACATTGTTTGTCTTCAGGAAGGCAGTGAGTTGCCAGCTTTTTTTTTTGTTGTTGAGAGGAATGGAAGATTCGATATAGGCCGATAGTTTTTTATATTTTCTGGGTCAAGGGTTG
Organism: Salvelinus fontinalis; assembly: GCF_029448725.1. Taxonomy (NCBI): domain Eukaryota; kingdom Metazoa; phylum Chordata; class Actinopteri; order Salmoniformes; family Salmonidae; genus Salvelinus; species Salvelinus fontinalis. Next base: position 36,362,413 of record NC_074682.1, read on the forward strand.
GCTTTTTCAAGAGAGGCTTTATTACTGCCACTTTTAGTGAGTTTGGTACACATCCGGTGGATAGAGAGACGTTTATTATGTTCAACATAGGAGGGCCAAGCACATGAAGCAGCTCTTTCAGTAGTTTAGTTGGATTGGATCCAGTATGCAGCTTGAAGGTTTAGAGGCCATGATTATTTTCTTCATTGTGTCAAGAGATATAGTACTAAAACACTTAAGTGTCTCTCTTGATCCTAGGTCCTGGCAGAGTTGTGCAGACTCAGGACAGCTAAGCTTTGGAGGAATGCGCAGATTTAAAGAGGAGTCCGTAATTTGCTTTCTAATGATCATGATCTTTTCCTCAAAGAAGTTCATGAATTTATTACTGCTGAAGTGAAAGCCATCCTCACTTGGGGAATGCTGCTTTTTAGTTAGCTTTGCAACAGTAGCAAAAATAAATGTTGGATTGTTCTTATTTTCCTCAATTAAGTTGGAAAAATAGGATGATCGAGCAGCAGTGAGGGCTCTTCGATACTGCACGGTACTATCTTTCCAAGCTAGTCGAAAGACTTCCAGTTTGGTGTGGCGCCATTTCCGTTCCAATTTTCTGGAAGCTTGCTTCAGAGCTCCGGTATTTTCTGTATACCAGGGAGCTAGTTTCTTATGACAAATGTTTTTAGTTTTTAGGTGTGCAATTGCATCTAGGGTATTGCGCAAGGTTAAATTGAGTTCCTCAGTTAGGTGATTAACTGATTTTTGTCCTCTGACGTCCTTGGGTAGGCAGAATGAGTCTGGAAGGGCATCAAGAAATCTTTGTGTTGTCTGAGACTGAACTTTTGATGCTCCTTGGTTGGGGTCTGAGCAGATTATTTGTTGCGATTGCAAACGTAATAAAATGGTGGTCCGATAGTCCAGGATTATGAGGAAAAACATTAAGATCCACAACATTTATTCCATGGACAAAACTAGGTCCAGAGTATGACTGGCAGTGAGTAGGTCCGGAGACATTTTGGACAAAACCCACTGAGTCGATGATGGCTCTGAAAGACTTTTGGAGTGGGTCTGTGGACTTTTCCACATGAATATTAAAATCACCAAAAATGTGAATATTATCTGCTATGACTACAAGGTCCGATAGGAATTCAGGGAACTCAGTGAGGAACGCTGTATATGGCCCAGGAGGCCTGTAAACAGTAGCTATAAAAAGTGATTGAGTAGGCTGCATAGATTTCATGACTAGAAGCTCAAAAGACGAAAACGTCATTTTGTTTTTTGTAAATTGAAATTTGCTATCGTAAATGTTAGCAACACCTCCGCCTTTGCGGGATGCACGGGGGATATGGTCACTAGTGTAACCAGGAGGTGAGGCCTCATTTAACACAGTAAATTCATCAGGCTTAAGCCATGTTTCAGTCAGGCCAATCACATCAAGATTATGATCAGTGATTAGTTCATTGACTATAACTGCCTTTGAAGTGAGGGATCTAACATTAAGTAGCCCTATTTTGAGATGTGAGGTATCACAATCTCTTTCAATAATGGCAGGAATGGAGGAGGTCTTTATCCTAGTGAGATTGCTAAGGCGAACACCGCCATGTTTAATTTTGCCCAACCTAGGTCGAGGCACAGACAAGTGGGCTGTCATGTGCCTTTTACTGAGGAGTGGCTTCCATCTGGCCAATCTACCATAAAGACCTGATTGGTGGAGTGCTGCAGAGATGGTTGTCCGTCTGGAAGGTTCCATCTCCACAGAGGAACTCTGGAGCTCATTCAGAGTGACCATTGAGTTCTTGGTCACCCCCCTGACCAAGGCCCTTCTCCCTCGATTGCTCAGTTTGGCCTGGCGGCCAACTCTAGGAAGAGTCTAGGTGGTTCCAAACTTCTTCCATTAAGAATGATGGAAGCCACTGTGTTCTTGGGGACCTTCAATGCTGCATAAATTTTTCGTACCCTTCCCCAGATCTGTGCCTCAACACAATCCTGTCTCGGGGGGCTCTACAGACAATCCCTTCGACCTCATGGCTTGGTTTTTGCTCTGACATGCACTGTCAACTGTGGGACCTTCTATAGACATGTGTGTGCCTTTCCAAATAATGTTCAATCAATTTAATTTATCACAGGTGGACTCCAATCAAGTTGTAGAAACATCTCAAGGATGATCAATAGAAACCGGATGCACCAGAGCTCAATTTCGAGTCTCATAGCAAAGGGTCTGAATACTTATGTAATTAAGGTATCTGTTTTTAATTTTTAATAACTTAGCAAAAATGTCTAAAAACCTGTTTTCGCTTTGTCATTATGGGGTATTGTGTGTAGATTCAAGAGGAATAAAAAATTATCTAATCCATTCTAGAATACGCTGTAAGTAACAAAATGTGGAAAAGGTCAAGGGGTCTGAATACTTTCCCGAATGCACTGTATTACTATGCGTTCTCAAGTCTGGCTTTCCGACGCTCGCAAGCCGTTACTACCAGAACAGTTTATTTTACAATCATTCTGACAAACATTGTGATTTGCCACATAATATGGATCTTGAAAGGGAATTTTATGCATTTTGAAACTTTTTTTCAGTGGATGTAGGCGTTTTTGCCATGTCACCGGGTGTTATTCGTCAACTTCCACAAGCAACAAAAGTCATAAAATAATCAAATATTTACAATCTCTTCATTATTTTATAGTCCGAGTTAAATTCTCACTCATCAACGTTTTTTTGTGATTATTGTATTTATTATTTTATGTTATTACATAAAGGTTAACAAATTACGCAAATGTTCCAAATATCCGCCTGTGAGTTCGGTAGGTTTCATATGAAATACAGCCTGTTTTCACAGTAGCCTAAAGAGAAAAGGAGAACAGATTTAAAATTCTTCTCGGAAACGCATTCTTGCAACTGCGCTTTCATTTACAATAAATCAGTAAACCAATCAATCTCAAAAGACGCAGTGAGTGACAGTTCTTTTATATCTCAACGTGACAGCGCTATCTTTTTACTACCATGCGCCCCACATGGCAGTTGTAGTCCAAGACCAAAAGTTGTATATTCCTTTCAGGATGTGATGTCCTCTCAAGAACTGCATTTACCATAATGGAGCCAACTGTTTTCATGCTGTTCCCGGGTGTGTGTTTGTGTTGTAGTAGCTAAGGCAGCCTGCTATTAGTTGACAGGCGAGCATACATCACTTGATTTCAATCACATCTCTCTGAGAAATAGGCAGCACTGAAGACATTGGGGGAAAATTGCGTAGCCACTTTAGGTAAGCTTTAAAAAAAATCCATGACAATGTATGTGCATTAATTTATCAAGGTTGTTAATTTCTTCCATGACAACAAAAGTATGACTTGCTGACTTGACAAATGCTTAATCATTTAGGCTTCAAATCAAATTGGTTTACTAGGCTTTAATTTCAAGCTACCATGGCAACATTTAGTTAGGCCTATTGGTAACACAAGCATAATATTAACTAAATGATCATCTTTTCAAATGTATGAGGTTATGTTAATTTTAAGGGGACAGTTCAGCCCAAGTTGGAGCATTTATTAATGAATCTAGGCTATTATAGCCTATGCCATGTCATAATACGTTATAACTATATTTTAGATGAATTATTTTTGTAAAAGTTTGTTTATTAATCCCTTAGGCTGTCTGAGGTGTAATCTACTTTTAAATGAAGCAAACATGTCAATTACCTAGTAATTACAGTGACAGGTTAAGATGCGTAGACAAAACAATAATGTACAATAACAATGTTGCATAATCTTTGGGTGATCACAGCAACATCATGACAACAACAAAAATCATGTAGGCCTATATTCCATACTTCACTATCATCGTTGCTTGGCTGCTGGCTCAGTTCTCTCACACTCTCTGGAGTCCTGCTTGTTTTAGTATTTTCAGAAACGATTCTGGCATGGACAGTGAACGCTCATTTCACAACACTTGGAAATCTAATATTTGCTCCTGTCCATCAACTACACTCAAAGAGGTTTTGCCATTCATCAGAATGTTACCAAGAATAGCTTTAGGCCCTTGATCTCAATCCATGACATTGCAAAATATGATGCCGCTGCCTGTAGGCTTCCAATTGGAGATAAAACACACCAGCTGATGTACATCTACCACCTCTACGTTTTATTGTATTTAAGATCAGCTTTAAAACCATAAACTGGATTGAAGGCTTTTAACCAGTGCAATGAAAGGGTCAATATGTAGGTAAGTAGGCTAAAGGCTATGGTATGCCTACATCCAAAGATTTCCAATCTGAATAGTAGTTTTCAAGTAATATTGTAATTTAGGTTTACTACAAGCATGTTACTTTTAAAGAATATAAAACTATGGAATAGTGTAAACCAAATAGCCTTTAAAGCAGATGCCACAGTAGAAGTAAAATGGCAACATTGCTGTTTTTCCTTCATCCATAGCTTGTTTTATGGCCTTAATCTCAAGCATACTCGTGGTGTTGTTTGTTACGAACATTGGGACATATGCGTGTCTGTTACAGTGAACACATCACATTCCTAAACTTGTACCGCTATCATTTTTCATCAGCTGTTCTCCACTGGACTGGAACACATTTCACATTTCCACGTCATGTTTTCGTCTCCACAGAGCTCCTAATTGCCATGGAAAAGCAGTCCAAGGTGGAATTTCGGAATGTGGGACAGATGTATTTCCCCCAAAGTAGAGTGGAGTGCCACTACAGCCTTACCTCTCATCATCACTGGACCAACAAGGACTGGATAGGCCTCTTCAAGGTGTAGTAACATTCACAACCTACCTTTCTTCCTGCAAATAGTACATTTCACTCCTTTTATAGGAATCACAAGATTTTCCTGTTTTACATTTTTAGAAAAAGAGCCAGAGTGATCACTATAAAGGTATTTTAACAGCATTAGTAGGCTATTGGAAAGATTACGTTCCACTTTTTTTTTTATCACTAAGCGTTTGTGCATTGTACTGTTTTGATGTTTAAAACAAAAGAACACTTCCAAAAAATCACAAGGGTAGCCTATTATTGATATGAACAATATGGATAACTGCTAATGTCTCACTCAGGCTGGCTGGTCTTCAGTGAAAGAGTACACCACTTTTGCATGGGCTCTCACTCCTGAGGGGTACACAGAAGGAAATAATGCCAACTGCTGTGTACATTTCCAAGGTAAGAATGCATCCATCATGTTAGATTAGCCCAGGAATGAGAAGTACCTTTTAAGGCTGGGTTTACCAGCAAATTAGCATAACATTTTTTGTCAACTAGTCAAACCCCTTGATGCAGCATACAATTGACTTAAAATTGGTAAATATTATACTCAACACATTTGATCAGTTTTTGGGGAAGAAAATATGATAAACCAAACAGGAGAAGTGAAAAATATATATATATACCCCCACTCCATATCTTCTCCCTCTTCACAGCCTCTTACCTGCCCCGCCCCAGTGCGGTGGAGTACCAGTTTGTCTATGTGGATCAGAGAGGCGAGGTGTGTGCCCGCAGTCGCCAGTTCACCTTCTGCATTTCCAGGCCTCTGGATGAGCTGGAGACATTGACAGAGGAGCGGGACGAGGATGAGGAGGGCGGAGAGGGGGATGGGGACGACCTTCTCCTGGTGGTGCCCAGAGCTCAACTCCTGCAGGTGGGGATGTATGGATGGACAGTAGCTCAGTTTCACATAAATGTGTCATACTCATGTTGTAATTTGTCCAACATGAGTACAGTTTGTGGGTACAATTAATGCACACATGAGGGCAGTCTATGTTAATAGTTTGGTTCCTTGAGGTTACTCCATACAAGTTGAGGGTTTAACAATTCCTTTTTTGATAATTTCCCTTTGAAAATAGTAGTTGCATGCGGGAGCGTGGCGCAGCAGTAGTGCTGAAATCTGTCAAGCACAAAGCCGATGTCGGCATGGGTTTGAATCCCACTTCAACTACCACGTTCCACCTGTTCTCACCTATAAACTCTGTGTCCCACTCCTACATTTCAACCTGTCTGAAAATAATCCAACATGGGAGGAGATTGGAGCTCAGGGTCCCTTTTAAAAAAAGAGAAAAAAAGAAAATTGTTGCCCTGTTCTCAAGCCTTCTTTCATGGACCCCTTGGTCTTCTCTCTCTCTCTCTCTCTCTCTCTCTCTCTCTCTCTCTCTCTCTCTCTCTCTCTCTCTCTCTCTCTATCTCTCTCTCCCTTTCTCTCTCTCTCTCTCTCTCTCTCTCTCTCTCTCTCTCTCTCTCTATCTCTCTTTCTCTCTCTCTATCCCTCTCTCTCTCTTTCTCTGTTACGATCAGACTCGGCTGGATGAATGCCTTAGAGAACAGTCCGATTCAAAACAGGCCCGGGAGGAGGCAGAGAGGGAGAAGGAGAGAGAGGAAGAAAGGAGCAAAAGGGCGAAGGAAGAGTGGGAGCGAGAAAGGGAGGGGATGAATGAGGAGATCTCTGAGTTGAGGGACAACCTGAGACGGAGCTGCGACAGGATGGAGAAGGTGGAGGGGAAACAAAAGGTATAACAGTATATGTAAACTGGGTAAATGGATGATAGATCAGCAGACATTAACTGGTACAGTAGACACAGAACTTAGAGAAAAACATTTCCTTATACTCCAGAAGGTGCACCTATTCTACATGTTGTAAATAAATGGATCTGGATTGTTTACAACTGCTTAAAAGCTTAAATATATCTTGTTTATATAGCTATAAACCCTTTCATCGCTATTCTTCTCTCCCCCCAACACTGGAAGGATATGCAGTCCTCTCAAGAAACCTTGTCTACTCTATTGGATGAGAAAGCTGAGCGCCTGCAGCGAATCAGAGAGCTGGAAGATGACATCATGGTTCTAATTCAAAGAGGGAAGGAGACAGAAGCTGAACTTGAAAGGTAACTAAGTGTTTGTGAAAGAGAAGACTGACTCTGTCTTTCTTACTTTCTCTCGCTTTGTGGGTCTACCGCTTTGTTTTGTTTTGACCCACAGGATGAAGGAGAGAGTGAAAAAGATGTCCACTCAATTGAGGGATGAAGAAGAGGAGAGAAATAATCTGCAGGTAAACAATAGTGTGTAGTTTCCCTCTCGTGTAGTAATACAGCTAGTTGAAATCCCTACATAGCCTACTCAGCCCTGACGTTGGTACTTGTGGAAGTGTGCCAGAACAGCAGATCTCTGGAGCCAGGCCTGATCTAAAGACAGGTGTCAGCTCCTAGTACCCAGTGACCTGAACATTTGGGTGTCAGCTCCTAGTACCCAGTGACCTGAACATTGGGTGTCAGCTCCTAGTACCCAGTGACCTAAACATTTGGGTGTCAGCTCCTAGTACCCAGTGACCTAAACATTTGGGTGTCAGCTCCTAGTACCCAGTGACCTCAACAATGGGAAGATGATTAGCCATTTAACTTAACACAAGTTTATAGAAATCCACATAAAAAACATACTAACATCTCCCCTTATCCCCCAGGTGGAGAACGGGGCTGTGCTGGCTGATCTGAGGGCGGTGCAAAAGCGTTTGGAGGCCAGCGAACGCGGGGCAGAAGGTCTGAGGCAGGAGCTGAGTGAGATGGGGGCTCAGCAGGGCCACAGCCACGCTGAGCTGCACCAAGCCAGGCTGCAGGCCGCCCAGCTCACCCTGCAGCAGTCTGAGGCCGACCTGGCCCTGAGGGAGGGACGCGCCCACTGGGCCCAGGAGAGAGAGACCTTCAAACAAGCAGCAGAGGTTAATGCAGTGGTTACTGGATAGGGTAGCAATACAATTCACAGCACAACCTCCAATACAAACACATACAGCACAAACCAGAGGTGGGGGTAACCCCATAATACAGAATTGGTGCAGCAGAACATAGGGATAATGCAAGATCAAAAGCTGAGTCATTTGCTGATTCCTATTAGCCCAGTCCAGATTGACTGGCACCTGTTTTTTTTACTCAAGGTTAATGCATAGCACTAAGATGAATTCAAACAGCCCCTTTCTGAGCCCTACTTCTGGAGCCAGCTAAGTTTCCTACTCCATTGAGGAATATGGCGTAATAAGGCTCCAACTCGTCTCTGTTTCACAGATCCTGAGCATATGAGGCAACAGAGCTTAGCCTATGTGGATCAGACAACCACCTATTTCAGTTAGCAAACAGCCAATAATTTCTGTATTTATGAATCTTGTGTATGTGTATCCTATTTTTAATCTATTAATTTGTCTTTCCTTGCTGTAGCTTGATAAAGAGAGGGTGCAGAAGTTAAGCCGTGAGGTGCAGCGGAAGGAGCAGTGGCTCCAAGAGGAGAGGATGGAGAGGCAGAAACTAGAAGTTGAGCTTGGAAAAGAGAAGGATTGCAACAGGGTAAATATAGTCAATTGTACTGCAATAGGTAGGCTATATTTCAGCATACACAAACACATAGACCATATGTGTTGGTACACGAAAACATACATGTCTAAATATAACAGCCATCACCATCGTGTCACTAATCTGTGCCCTCATCGGACATTCAGATCAGATCGGATTTCAGGAAACTGTTTGCCGAACCCCAATAAAAAAACATCCTCGGCTACTTTCACAGTACACACAAACGCAAACAGACAGACACAAATAGATGTGCCAGCAGCCTGGCATCAACACCCATTCATCACACACTGCTCCCCACAGTGAGTCACACAAGGCTGTAAGTCACACTTACCCCACCTGCCATCTCTTAACACACCAGTGCCCCCTGCAGGTGCTGCTGAGCGATTCCCGCAGGGAGGTGCAGGAACTGAAGGCCAGAATGAGAATGAACCAGAAGGAGAGAGAGCAGCAGAAGATGGAGAGACAGGCAAGCATCAGGCTATTTGCTGTTAATATCGGGTGTCTCTTCTTTATGTCTATATATTTAACTGCTGTTATGTGTGGCATCACTGATCAAAATAAGGTTTAAAAATAATTTGTAGTGATGGGTTTGGTTGAGTAAACCATGTTGTGGATGTTTCCATATCTGTGCTTGTCATGCTCTGTAATGGTTGCTGTGTACACATTCAAATACACACAGGACCTGCTGGACTACATGCATCAGTTGGAGCAGAGACTGGAGGTGGCTACAGACAATAAGTGGAATGAAGTGGCTCTCTACTACTCAACCAGTGAGTGATACTAATACCATAAAGGCTAATGTACAGACCCAATGCCAGGCAATCACAGTGGACATTCTAGTCATATACAGTATAGTACAGACGTCGCCCCATTCTTGGATGCTCATGACATCATATTTAAAAGACACCATGTCTTCCTTTGCAGCTCGTGGCGCTGACACCCCATTTCAGGATGAGAAACCCTCTTCTGAGGATGAGATGCCTGCATCTCCACTACCCTACAGGACACCCAGACTACCCTACTGGAGCGACGCCCTGGAACGCTCCTCTCACCGTAGTGTGAAGTGTCTCCAGACTGAGACGGTAGGCCACCATATCACAGCCAATGTCAAACTAAATACCACCAAAACACAGAGAATACGTAATGGGAACAGCTAAATATAAGACTATAGCACATCCGAACACAGACCAAACATTTTAATATCAACAAAACATACTGACATCAAATCAGTTAAAATCACCATATCAATATCCCTGAAATCCTCACTGGAGTTGTTTTATTGTGTGTGTGTGTGTGTGTTTGTGTGTGTGTTCTATCAATCTGGACTAAGGATGAGGAAGAGCAGAACAAGACCAGTAAGGGTGAAGACAAACCACTGATTCTGCCAGACCTCACCAACCCCATCCTAAGGTGACCATTTTGGCCTTCGGCCCAAACACTCCACCATTTCCAACCTAACCAATTTCTATGCTGACTGTACATAAACAGTGCTGACTGCTGTTAAAACTACCCTGTTCCCTTCCTTTTCTTGTGTTATAATATTTAAAGCACTGCAGCAGTGCCAATGAATTAAAGAACAGCGGGAATAAGAGCATCTGTAAAATGATCATGATTTTCCTCCCCAAAACTAATGTGAGTGTTAAAGAGGTAATGCATCAGCTGGAGTAGACCAGTGGGAGTAGAGCCACACAGGAAGGGCGGGAGGGGGAAATAAAGACCAGTGCCT